>NC_053497.1:94329656-94602156 GCF_905171775.1 Rana temporaria
CGCCATAGCCGGCCGTCAATCATGTTCCCCTCTGCATAGGAACACCCATTCCCCGCGTGGAGTTTGAAACTTAACTACGGGATTAAACTGTGAGTACGGCGCAAAAAAATAAAATAAAGGCATACTGTAGCTCACGCTAGTATGCTGGATTTCATGGTAGAAACTTGTTTTTTAGGGTGAACCTCCACTTTAAGGATACCCACTGGTTAGAGGATCCTTAGAGGAAATAGAGTTGGTACACAAGCTCAGAAAATCATTACACTGCTATACCCTTAGAGCCGGTTCACACAGGGGCAACACGACTTCCAGCACGACTTTGGGAGGCAACTTGGACACGACTTGAGTATGAATCATCAGGCAACTTACAAGGCAACTTCAAGTTGCCTCCAGGACAGTACAAGGCAACTTCAAGTCGCCTCCAGGACAGGAGGCTTTCCAGTGGCCAATCAAACAACAATCAGCTCTGTGGGAGGGAGGGGTTTGCCTGAGAAATGTATGTTACCTTCCTGTGTTGTTGCTTCAGTTAAGACAGTGATCAGAATTCTGAGGCAACTTCCATTGAAATCTATGTGTACAAGTTGCCTAGAAGTCGGATTGAAGTAGTACAGGAACCTTTTCTGAAGTCGGAGCGACTTCAGTAATGTGTATTAAGACGGCTCCATTCACTTACATTGATTTTCTCAACCACACGACTTGGGATGACTTGGGGCGACTTTAAGTCGGATCCCAGGTCGCCCCTGTGTGAACCGACTCTTATATTAAAGAATGTCAGGTTTCATGTTGTTATTATTATTTTTTCTTGTATATTCTAAATTGGAAAATATAATGTTTATAGATTCCCTACATTTTTATGTGTTCTAGTCTTGTGAAGTGTATGATTTCCATGACCTTTCATTGTAATTTGCAATAGCCAAGGGAATCAAAATTCCCCATTGCTTCTTGCAAATTGTATTTATTTTCACTTCACATGACTGGTTTATTCATTTAACGATCAATCCATTGTTCTTGTAGGTGGTTGCTATCCTTATTTTAATGTGAAGTATTTGTTAATAACATACATACTATTATTATATGCACAAACATGCCTTAAAAATAAAACTTGAAAATGTAGCATATACAGTACAGTAATGGTGATCTCAAGAGGGACACACAGGATGACTCCCTTTTTGATTCTCTTGATAGTGAGAGACTATTAGCGGCTATCTTCTATAATAGAAAAGCATAGTGTGATTTGTAATTCATGTCACAGAATTCAAGTCTAATCATTGATCTTCAAAGCAGCTGTTGTACTTTTCAGATGTTTCTTTCATGTATATACACTTCTCACCTTTTAGAAACAGGGTTTCTTCAGTCACTACTTTTATAAAATTGTTTTTAAATAGAGATGGTCACTGCAGGCAGTAATTTCAAATGTATTGCAATTACAAAGCAGCTTTGAAAAAAAAATTGCATTCAAACAAAGATCAGTTTAATACATATACAGTATATGCTTATTTTTATTTGAAAGCATATCTAAACACAACATATAGTACTTGCAGAAAATACACATAGAATGTACACAACAACAGAAAAATGCAGCCATCAAATCTAATGCCGCGTACACACGACTGTTTTTCGCGATGTGAAAAATGCCTTTTTTTATGTCATTAAAAACAATCGTGTGGGTGTTCCAGAGCATTTTTCGCGACGTTAAAATGGGCATTAAAAATTTGGAACATGCGCGTCATTTTTAATGTTGTCGTTTTTAACGTTGTAAAAAATAGTTGTGTGTGGGCTTTAACGATGTAAAAATAACGCGCATGCTCAGAAGCAAGTTATGAGATGGGAGCGCTCGTTCTGGTAAAACTATCGTTCGTAATGGAGATAGCACATTCATCACGCTCGCTGTAACAGACTGAAAAGCGTGAATCATCTCTCACCAAAGTTTTACTAACACAAAATCAGCAAAAGCAGCCCCAAGGGTGGCGCCATCCGAATGGTACTTCCCCTTTATAGTGCCGTCGTACGCGTTGTACGTCACCGCGCTTTGATTGAGCATTTTTTTTCACAATCATGTGTAGGCAAGGCCGGCTTAACAATAATCGGGTTGAAAAAAATATAGTTTTTTTTCTAGACCATTAAAAATGGTCGTGTGTACGCGGCATAAGTATTAAATATAAATTCAGGATGATGGTACCACTGTTAACATAATTACATTTTTTACCAAAGAGGCCAACCATTAATACATCTAAGTATTGGTAAACTTCAATATAATAAATATTATTTTTTTGGTTTAGGTATCCTTTAATGATCATGTAATTGTAATTGAAAGCATTGCAATTATGAAGCAGTAGCTTAAAAACCAAAAGAACATTAAAACAAAAATCACCCTGAAAAAATTCTAGTAGATAGCAGTATGTTTCAGCATGGTAATTTAACAAGTCAAAGTTAAGTTGTTTTTTCTTAGTTCAGACCTTTCCTGTGCTTTTTCTGTGCTTGCAACTGCTTATCCTCTTTAAATGTCATTGCAGAGGAAGAATTAAATCCAATGCAACAGATGACATAGTCCATTCACATTGCTGCTGACTGTGTAGCTATGTTCATTTTTTGTTGATCTATGTGTAGCTGTCGTGTTTATTTATTTATTTATTTGATTTGTCATTTTGCTGTTGCTATAGTATTTTTTTATAATCTCTTAGCTTGAAATATTTGTTTTAAGCACAAAGATTGATGCATATGTGCTTGCATGACAAAATCTGTATTCCTGTTATTATTAAATGGGAAATGTACTGAAATTTGCAGATCTGGACCTCTTCTGGTTTGAAACACCTATGTCTTATGAACTCACAGGGGGAGATTTACTAGCTGGTGCATCTGCGCATAGTAACCAAACAGCTTCTAGGTTTGAGCCCTTGTTTGCACTGAACATGGCTTTGAAATTGTGTGATATCATCTGAACTCGCATAATTTCAGTCTGACTTGGGGGCCGACTTTAAAGACATCTGTGCAGGTTCATGCACAGATGTATACTGAAATGCCCCCCAAAGTCGCCAAAAATATTTAACAGTTACCAGGTTATAGTTGCAGAGGAGGTTTTTTGCTAGAATTAATGCTCTCCCTCTGACAATCGCGGCAATACCTTACCTATGTGTGATTTGAACACTGTTTACATTTGCAGGCGCGACATATGTATGTGTTTTCTTTTTTTACATTGTCCCTTTAAAAATAAAAATTCTGATTACTTTTATTGCTGTTACAAGGAATGTAAACCCCTTGTGACAGTAATAGGTGGTGACAGGTACTCTTTATGGAGGGATTGTGGGTCAAATCTTTCCTTTTCACTTTACAGTATTCAGATTGCCAAAATCTGCGATTCTGAATACTGTCTTTTTTTTTAAATCTTCGCCATTGGCAGCCAAGTAAACTGGAAGTGACGTTACTTACGGGTTTTTTCATCAGACACAGTCTAAGCCGAATCCGGCTTCGTACGGGTCTCAGCCTAGGCGGCGGATGCGCCGGCTGGTAGCTCCGGTCTCCTGGTGGGACGGGAGGCCTGGGAAGAGTGGCAGAAGGGGTTGACATCCCGCTTAGGATAACAGCCAGGCAGCTTTTAGGCGCATCGGTTATTATCACTAAAAAGCCAACCTAAAAACAGTACCCTGGTTTCCCCTGTTCAAGCCCCAAATGCAAATTTGCGTTGGCGCAAAGGGGTTAAACAAGCTGAAGTTAAGAAGCTGGTTGGTTACTATGCACAGCTGCACCAGATTCTGTGTGCACCAGTCTTAGTAAATCTACCCTACAGTGTCACTTACCATTCTGTGAAGCAAAGAGGTACTCCCTCCTCTGATGACAAGCAAGAAAAGGAATGACCCCAAACATCACATGTCTTTTTTTTTTTTTTTTTTTTTTTCACGTCAGACTCTGCTCACATATAGCGGAGAGGCTAGCTCACGGTTCGCCCGCCCTTAGCGTCTCTCTTGCGGCTTCGCATCATTCGTGGGTTTTTTTTTTCCTTTTCTTATGATTAAGTTCCTTTCCTTTTTTTTTTTTTTTTTTTTTTTTTTTTTTTTTTTTTGCCATTACAGGTTTGACATTTTTAAACTGTTAATTAATCTTTCCCCGCTTAACAAGTCTGACTGCATTCCTGCATGCCAAACATCACATGTCTAATGTATATTTTTGTTGGGCTTTAGGGGGTGGCATACACTTTTGAGCTTTACAGGATCAACTTAGAGATGATTGTGCATCCAATTATGGTTGGATTTTTTATATTAATTGCTGCAAAGCACAGTACATCCTTTTAAAAGATATGTAGTTGCATGGTTAACTTCTGTCTCTTTTCTGCCACAATTTTGTCATTTTGAGAAAGTTAAAAGAGCTATTTAAATAATATCCTATTCTTTCTGTGCCAATTGTGAATCCAGAACTACTGGTGTTCAGAACAGATACAGTCTAGAGTTACTGAATAATTTTTACAAACCGCATACAGTTATTTCAGACTTGCTGGTCATATAAAACACACTGGGGGTTATTTACTAAAGGCAAATCCACTTTGCACTACAAGTGCAAACTACAAGTGCAAAGTGCACTTGAAATTGCACTGAAAGTACACTTGGAAATGCAGTCACTTTAGATCCGAGGGGGACATGCAAGGAAAATAAATAACAACATTTTAGCTTGCACATGATTGGATGATAAAATCAACAGAGCCTCCCCTCATTTCAGATCTACCCCTCAGATTTACAGCGACTGCACTTCCAAGTGCACTTTCATTGCAATTTCAAGTGCACTTTGCACTTGTAGTTTGCACTTGTAGTGCAAAGTGGATTTGCTTTTTGTAAATAACCCTCATTGTATACAAACCATAATGCCTATGGAGTAGGGTGTGAGGTACAAAGACACACCATAGCCAGACAGGTTATTCAGCCTTAAAAAAAACTGAGTTGTAAAATAAATGCTGCAGGTATAAAGCTCAGGCACGTAGAATTGCTTTTACATACCTGCAGCAGACTTTAAAATCTTGTTGTTACCATAAAATATTGGACCATTGTGATAGGGAAAGCTGAAGCACTTCCACAGCTACCTCCAACTCCCACACATTCTGACCAATCAATTTAATAAGGATAAACTGGAGGAAGGAAAGGGCATGTAAGCTTTGTCTGTTGAAACCTGCAGGCGCTCACTGTATAGGCTGCTGGAAGTTAATGCACCACTAGGTCCAGTTTTTCCCTAACAGGTTTTATTAAGGTTCTATCTAATACAAAAAAAAAAGAAAAAAGAAAATAGAGAGAATTGTACTGTAATGTATGGAATACTAGATTTGCCTACTTTTCACTTTGCAAATATTTTAAAAATGTTCTGCGTGTATCAAAATATAAAACTCTACATATAATGCAATATAAATGTATACAAAAGAAATATCAAAGTTTTCTTCTTGCTCCTTTTCAGTTTTTATTTCACAATGATTTGGTTGATTTGAACAAGTTTTAAGATATAGTGATATTAAACTACATTTCCCAGGTTTGGCCGTACACCAAAATGTACATAATGTAGCATTAATAGTAAACTGCAATCAAGTCTAGACTGGAATCTGGAGACAAAAATATGTGTTTAAATAGTGATATTGGGCCAGATTCACAAAAGGGATATGACGGCGTATCTCCTGATACGCCGTCGTATCCCTGTTTCTATCTATGCGACTGATTCATAGAATCAGTTACGCATAGATATCCCTAAGATCCGACAGGTGTAATAGTTTTACACTGTCGGATCTTAGGATGCAGTACCGCGGCCGCCGCTGGGGGGAGTTTGCGTCGTAAACCAGCGTCGGGTATGCAAATTAGGAGTTACGGCGGACCCCCCGACGGATTTTCGCGTTCGCTACGTCGCCGCTAGTCTAGTTTCCCGTCGCAAAGTTAGTCGTCGTTTTAGGTGCCCTAACTTTAGTCAGCAAACGTATTGCTGTCTAAAGTATGGCCGTTGTTCCCGCGTCGAAATTTAAAATGTAACGTCGTTTGCGTAACACGTCCGGGAATACGGAAGTATGCTACGCGCGTCGCCGTTCGAAAAAATGACGTCATGGCACGCAAAGCACGGCGGGAGTTAGGAAACGGAGCATGCGCAGTAGGTCCGGCGCGGGAGCGCGCCTAATTTAAATGGCACACGCCCATTTGAATTGGCCCGCCTTGCGCCGGAGGCCGCGGGCGTAGTATTCATCGCAAGTGCTTTGTGAATCAGGCACTTGCGATGAAAACTTGCGGCGGTGTAACGTATCTACGATACGTTACGCCGCCGCGATTCTATGTGAATCTGGCCCATTGTACTTATTAGTTAAGAGGACATTTTAACCCTAGCTTTTAAAAGACGAAGGGGTTATTTGAAATTGCACTGAAAGTGCACTTGGAAGTGCAGTCACTGTAGATCTAAGGGGGACATTCAAGGAAATTTAAAAAACTGTATTTTAGTTTGCACATGATTGGATAATATAATCAGCAGATCTTCCCCTCATTTCAGATTTACCCCTCAGATTTACAATGACTGCACTTCTAGGTGCACTTTCAGGGCAATTTCAAGTGCACTTTGCACTTGTAGTTTGCACTTGTAGGGCAAAGTGGATTTGTCTTTCGTAAATAACCCCCAAGTTTAGAAAGTAGAAAATAAGGCTACAGTTTTTCTGATATGATAATTCTTAATAGAAATCTATTTTTCTTTGTTGCTTGCAATAGCTCTGTTAACATGGAAGCATGACTTACATTTTCCAAGCACTTTCAAATATAGTAGAGGCTATGAGAAGTATGGGTAATGGAGTGGGCAACACAGAGTTGTAATGGCTAACACTTGCTAGCCTGGGCTTAAATTTCATCCAAAACACTATCTGGAATTTGCATATTCTCCCTTTGCTTATGTGAGTTGCCTCCCACACTTTATAGACATGCTGGCAGCCAAATTGTCTCCTGTGTAAATTGGACCTTGTATGTGTGTTATGTATGCATGCATGTGAGATAGAGACCTTGAATTGTAAGCTCATTGAGAGCAGAGACGTATGTAAATGTAAAGTATGTAAAGCAGCAGCACAATATAAACTGCCTGTATTCATTAATAATGGATAGTGCCTGATTACAAAGAAGCTATAGGTGGAAGGGACATTTAAAGCTATTTATTTGCAAAGGAGGTCTGATCATGTAGGGATATTTGTATGTTCCTTAAACTTACATTTGCATGAATTGATGATGTATTGTTTATGAGTATGGGAGAAGCCGCATTTACGTTCTACATTCAAGATCAATTCATTTCCATCACATTTCCATCACATACCTATAACCGACCTCTCTTTCAAAGTGATTGATTTTATGATAAGGTAGAGTACACAGTTGGTAATAGCTAATGTTTAAAAAAGTGTTTAGTCCTTAAAGAATAATTTGCCTGTAAAAAGGTGAAGAGCCACTTAGGCCTAAGGGAATATTTGTCAATTTTTATTTCTCTGTAATTTTATAGCTTCCCCTTAATGGATCACATGGGAGATCTTTATTTCTATTGGTTAGCCTGGAAGATGCAGCCAAATTGAACAACAAAGTAATGACACTAGATTAAATACAGGTCATTCAGTTACTGTTAGTTGTAAAGACAGTTTGAATATTTACATGGTATAATTGCTTTCCTAGGTTCATAATCAAAATTTAATTAAAGCCTGAAGGCTTTGCTTGGAAACAAATTACAAGACATTTTCTAGAATGTTCTAGTAAAGAGTGCACATGGCTAAAGAAAAAGCATTAAAATAACCTCCAAAGTTTCTTCAACTAGTTTCTATTGGTTCAGAGTGCCCTTTATAATATCATATTTCATCAGAGTAGGACTTGTAAATTCAAGAAAAGGTTATGAAGAATATGAAACTTGCTAGCAAATATGAACCTTAGAGAAAAAAAAAAGATTTATTTCAGTTAAAAATGTTATTAAAGTCAGAAAGTGGTGTTTCCGCATATATCTGTGTGTGCACTTATGGTTGCACAGAAGCAGGACAGCCCACACAATATAAAAACATAAAGAACTCACATAAAGTACACAAATGGGTTCACCATAAAATGTTTTCTCTAAACCAACACTAAAATATTTATTAAACTATACCATCTTAACTTAAAATACACCAGAAAACATGTTAAGTTGTGGTTTAAGACATTTAAAACACAGAGGGTCCACTATTGCTGAAACTATTAAACTGAAATATTGTGCTGAAGATTTTGCTGTTCTTGGGTGGCCAATACAGAAGGTAATAATACCTTTTTTTTTAAATATTTTAAATTGTGCAATATTTAAAAAGTGAGTTTACTGTTGGGCAACCAAAGCCACACAAAACATTGTGTACATCATTTTACATGTGCAGGCCAATACTACAAAACAATTGTTCCAGTGTCCCTTTTATGTGGGTACACTTCTTCCAAAACATGCCTTTTGCCGTTATATAACTGATAGAATGCAACATATATTGCACACAAAAAAAGGAATATTTTATAAACACTATAAATCAGGGATATGCAATTAGTGGACCACCAGCTGTTTCAGAACTACAAGTCCTATGAGGCATAGCAAGAACCTGACAGCCACAAGCATGACACCCAGAGGCAGAGGCATGATGGGACTTGTAGTTTTGCAACAGCTGGAGGTTCACTAATTGCATATCACTGCTATAGATCATATTTAAAAATTTGGGGTAGGCAGCAATTTCAAAGTGACACATTAAAGTAAAAATAGCATCGGGCATGATCTGAGTGTAGTAAGTTACATTTATTAATAAAAACAGCAAATTGGCAACTCACAAATAGCCAGTAAAGGTTCACATATAATAATATAAGTTAGCCTTGGGAGCTGTAGATCGCAGCATAGTAGTGAGCCAGATTCCAGTCCAAGATAAAGTGTTCAGGGCTGTCAGCTGGGTATACCTATAAAGCGAAAGAGAACACCAGAGGGTACGAGACTAAGTGCAGTATTTAAAGAAATGGTAAAAACACATATAGTAGGCAAACCACAGATATTTTGAAGAATCCATAAATGAGATGTAACTTCCTTGCCCATGATTGCTGGACCACATTCACAGTCAGTGACAGGGTCCACATGACCACAGGCATGTAGACCACAGGCATGTAGCCTAGTAACACAAAGAAAAGGGATAGACTGTTGAGTGAAAAACATGTCAGTTTAGTACCTGCCACTGTGGTAAAGCACAGGCCAAAAATTCACCTTTGTAAAGCTTTAAAGCAAGATTTACCAAGTTGGCATTCAGACTTGGAGCATTTGGGGTGATTTTGTCTACTCCAGAAGCTGGGAAAATACACCTGCCTGGTCAAGGATTCTATTGGAGATTCCATTGGAGGTGGCTCCTGTGGCATTGGCATTCTGTTATCTTGCACTGCTATCAAGATATTGACAATCAGCGTTTAGAAGTGCCTAAAACCTGATCTTCCCTCCTTGCTTGCCATTGGCCCCATTGCTGCTGGCACCTGTATTAAACCTCACACCCCCTGGACATGGCACTTGTTTTCTATGTGCCTCACTATCTGCCATTGCTTGTATCTGCTTTGCCTGCTCCTTTACTGACCTATTCCTTACTACATTCTTCCTTCAGTCTAGACCAACATCTGACTATCTTTGACCCCTTCTTCCTGCTGCTTGAACTGGCCACAAACTGTTTGCTGACTACATATTTGCCTGCCGCCTGGATTGATCACTTGCCTGTTTTTTTGTAAATGTCTCAACTTTCCACTTGGACTGACCATTAGCTTGTTTATTAACCACATGTCTGTTCTCTTGCTCAAGCAGCAGCCTCCACGACCTCTGCAGACATCTAAATTTCCCATGTACCAGAGATACCTCTTTGTCTTACTATTTGCTTGTCCTCTTTTACTAAAATAATTGATGACACACACATAAAGGTAACCCTAAAAATGATTGGTGGGTCTATTCACTGTGAACACAGAGGTGGCTACATAATAATATATTACTCTAAACCCTAATTCTGGTATGACAAATGCTGATCAGTGTACACTAGACATGTGCATTAGTTTTTGTCCGAATGCATTTTCGTCCAAATTTCAGGTATTTTCGTTATCGTTTTAACAAACGAAAACGAACGTGCAGAATCCGAAATCCGAAAGATCCGACATAAAAAATGCTTTATTTTCGTTGCTACAACAGTTCAGTATAGATAGGAGGTTTGACATTACGCTGACAATAACAATCTGTGTCTTTTGAACCTGTGATCGAATGTGCCTAACCTTAACTCGATTAGTCCAAGATTATTCTACATAGAGAGGAAAGATTCGACATAGAGAGAAAAGATTCAACACTATAGAGACAGTGTTGGGGTGACGAAGATTCAACGAAGATTCAACGAAGCAGTGAAAAACATACAAACGCTGAATCTGTCATTGAGGGGTTATGGTGTCTGTTGAAAGTTCTAAGAAGATTCGACAAGCAGCTAAACTGTACGATGCCGCAATCGTACATTTCTGGTCAAATGCTCGGCCCATAGGCTATAGAAGAATTTGAATGTTTGTTGTAATAATAATTTATAAATATAATTATTACTAGTGTCATACAACATTAGAATTCTTCTATAGCTTGTAGGTGGAACATTCGACCGGAAATGTACGATTGCAACGTCGTACAGTTTAGTTGCTCCGTTGAATCTTCTTAGAACATTCGACAGACACCATGAGCCTTCAATGACATATTCGACCTTAATTAATTCGGATTTTCGGACTAATGCATTTTTTAACGAAACAAGATAAATAAAAACGAATTTCGGGAGTAACGAAATACATTTATTTTTCAGACGAAAATGAAATTCCAAAACAAAATATTTTAGTGCGCACATGTCTAGTGAACACAGGTTGGATACAGACTTTGTAGACTGCTGCACTCAATTCACTGAAATACTTTAGCACAATACAGCACTTTAACTACTTGCCAACCAGCCGCCGTATAACTGCATATAACTATATACGGCGGCAGGTCGGCTCTGTTGCGCGAAATCACGTAGCTATACGTCATCTCGCTATGCAGCCAATAGGGGCACATGCATGTCCCCGCTCGCCCCTGGTCCCGACGTGCGTGCCTGGTGGTCGCGATCACTGCTGGGCACCCGCGATCGCTCGTTACAGAGCGAGAACCGTGAGCTGCATGTGTAAACACACAACTCCCGGTCATGTCAGGGGGAGAAATGACTGTTTGCTGTTCATACAATGTATAAAAGGCGATCTGTAATTTCCGCAAGTCAGTCCCACCCCCCTTTCAGTTAGAACACACCTAGGGAACATACTTAACCCCTTCCTCGCCTCCTAGTGTTAACCCCTTCCCTGCCAGTGGTATTTTTATAGTAATCAATGCATTTTTATAGCACGGATCGCTATAAAAATGCCAATGCTCCCAAAAATGTGTCAAAAGTGTCCGAAGTGTCCGCCATAAGGTCGCAGTACCAATAAAAATCACTGATTGCCGCCATTATTAGTAAAATAAAATATTAATAAAATGCCATAAAAATATGCCCTATTTTGTAGACGCTATAACTTTTGCGAAAACCAATCAATAAACGCTTATTGTGATTTTTTTTTTAACGAAAAATATGTAGAAGAATACGTATCAGCCTAAACTGAGGAAAAAAATAATTTTTATATATATTTTTGGGGATATTTATTACAGCAAAAAGTAAAAAATATTCATTTTTTTTTCAAAATTGTCGCTCTATTTTTGTTTATAGCGCAAAAAATAAAAACTGCAGAGGTGATCAAATACCACCAAAAGAAATCTCTATTTGTGGGGAAAAAAGTACACCAATTTTGTTTGGGTGCCACGTCGCAGGACCGCGCAATTGTCAGTTAAACCGACGCAGTGCCGAATTGCAAAAAGTGTCCCTGTCATTGACCAGCAATATGGTCCGGAGCTGAAGTGGTTAAAGTCTCCATCTATTCCAAATACCCATACCAAAATGACCAAGGTAATTGGTTATAGCTATGTTTAACAATTGGCTGTTGCAGTAAACAATCACATTTTCCAAATTGGGACCCAAATCAGAAGCTCATACCTAGAGGCAAATAATAACAATAAAGTCAAGTATATCCATAATGTATTGCATCATGTAGTAAATATTGTATACGTCTCGTTGTCAATCAAACTAGCTCAAACGCTAGAAAGACCATTGCTGTGCCCTATTTTTATCCTAATATTATAACTAAAGCAGAACGTTTATTTTTAAATATCTGAATAGTGTATGAAATTGTAAAAAACCCTGTTAGTTTTTATGCTGATTCTGTGCTTTTGGGGAGGTTTTTCTCAAGACACAACAGAAAGAAAGAGAACGTCTCTCCAAAGATAGGAAATCCTTCTTAGAGAGTTGTCAATAAACAGGTGTCCCTGCTGGAAGATTTCCACTCTATTCATACTAAGGAAGATTTCCCTTTGTTAAAAATGGTCAACAAGACAAATAAAGGGGGTGAATTGCTGCACTATGGACAGCAATAAAAACCTGGCAAGAGATCTATTCCCTCCGTACTTTCCTCCATACTCCGAACAAACATGGCTTTAGATACATTTTAAAGAGTGGCAGCCTTTCTCCACTTTTTAGGAATTGCTTTGTTTCTTTACTTCCTTTCAATATATTCGACTTTTTTTTTTTTTACTGCTTTATTGCTAAGTATTAAAATTGAGAAAAATATAAACCATGGACCATTTTTTTAAAATAATATATAGTTGTATTTCTTTTACATCAATAATATATATTTTAATAAGCAAGTTGTTGGAGTTATACAACATTGTCATTCCTGGAGGAGCATATTTTAGGGAAAACAGATGTCATTTAAGATAAGATACAGAACATCCACCAATAAAGAGAGGGTTTATAAATAAATACCAGATGTTTCAAGATTTGTGGCCAATTCAAATTCAGTGGAATAGCCAATTAAGAAGTCCCCCCCCCACCTCCACAGTATCTGAATTATCCTTATTTGTTCAACAGCCAGCATAGCACATTCAGCAGAAGATTATGTGAACAGACCTGCTAAATGTTAGCGAAGAAAACATTTTGTATTATTTTTTTCACATTTCAGAATGTGTATATTACATTGTAACTGTTTACATGGTGCAAGGAAGCATATACCATATTTTTTCTGTCATAGTACTGCAAAATAACCATAGTTTACTATAATTAAAAATGGAAATAAAAGAAGATGTCTTTAAAGTGATTGTAATGCCCTGTACACACGATCAAACCTTTGTCCGACCAAACTCACATTGGAATTCCGATGGAATTCCATGGGAGGAAAAGAGAATATGTTCTCCATGTAAACTCCGATGGAATTCCTCTGATTATCCAATGAAAAAACTCAGATGGGCATACACAACGGTCGGAATTTCCGATAGAAAAAGTCTGTCTGACTTTTTTCCATCAAAAATTCCGATCGTGTGTACGAGTAATAGGACTTTTTATCTATTTATTTAAATAACAAACATGTCATACTTACCTCCTCAGTGCAGTTTGTTTTGCACAGAGTGGCCCCGATCCTCGACTTCCGGGGTCCCCCAGCGGCGCTAATAGCTCCTCCCCACATCGTATAACCTCCTAGGAGAAGCTCTCTCCTGGTGGTGTTACCTTGTATAGGATGCATTAATGTGAAAAAACAGGAAGATTTGCAACCCCTTTAAGGGTTCTGTGATTTTAGCTTTTCTGGGCTATCGCAGTTGCCAGAACTAAAAGACAGGCAGTACAATTACAATACAGTTCAATACAAAATGAATTAGCAGGCCCTGCTCATGGAGTTTGCAATCTATAAGGTAGGGGGAGGTGATACAAAGGTACTAGCTGCTGGGAATGAACTGATGGAGGTGTTTGACATACACTTTTTAGGTGACAGTAGAGTAGATCTGTGAATAAATGAGTGTTTAGGGATTGCATAGATGGTGGACAGGGTAGGGGATAACAGGACAGATTGGGGGAAGAATTTCCAGAGGAGGTTCAAAAGAAGTCCCTGAGGCAAGCATTGTAGGAGCTGATGAAGGAGTTAAAGAAGAATAGGTATTGGGAGGAGAAGAGGGGACGATTTGGATAATATGTCAAGATGAGTTTGGAGATGTAGCTGGGGCAGTGTTGGATGGCTTTGCATGTTGTACATAGTTACTATTTAGAATTGTATACACTGGGCTGATGGAAGCCAATGGAGGGACTGACAGGGGAAGCAGCCACCACAGATTGGTTAATAAGGTGGATAAATCTAACAAAGGCAGTCATGATAGACTGGAGGGAGGGCAGCCTGTGTAAAGATAGGCTAGTGAGAAGAAAGTTGCAGTAGTCAAGGTAGGAGATCAACAGTGGGTAAGTTGTTTTGTGGTGTCATTGGTTAAATGAGGGGCACATTTTGGAAATTTAGTGGAGGTAAAGGTGGCAAGATTTTGACAAATGTTTGGATGGGGGCCTGAAGGAGAGGTCAGAGTCTAGAATTACACCTAGCACCCTGGCATGCTTGGCAGGATCAATGGTTGTGCTATTGTTCTTGATGGTAATCTCAGGAGGATTAGGGAGGAGAAATTATTAAACTAAGTTTTAGACAGATTGAATTAGAGGAAGCGGTGTGACATTTATGATGATATGTTACCCAATAAATTAAGCTATGTGAGGAGATTGAGGTGGTGAACTAAGGAATAGAGAGATATATCTGGGTATCATTGATATTCAAGAGGTATTGGAAGCCATATTAGGTTATCAACTGGCCCAAGGAAGAGATGTGAACAGAGAATAGAAGGGTCCCAATAGAATGGGGCACTGCCCTTGGACCAGGAAAGAGCAGAGGCATGAAGGCCAAGGGAGTGGAGTTTATTGAGGAGGAGTGGGTGATCGACTGTATCAAAGGCAGCTGAAAGGTCCAAGAGTATAAGTATAGAGTAGGGGTCATTGGTTTTAGCAGCCAGTAAGTCAAGTGGAGAGTTACTAAACATGCTGGTCCTTTTTAATGTCTGAGGCCCCATACACACGACCGAGTTTCTTGGCAGAATTCAGCCAGAAACTCGATCGGAGCTGAATTCTGCCAAGAAACTCAGCCGTGTGTACACTTTCGGCCGAGGAAGCCGACGAGTTCCTCGTCGAGCCAAATAGAGAACATTCTCTATTTCCTCGTTGTTCAATGAGGAAAGTTGGCTCGCCGACATCCTCGGCGGCTTCACACAGAACTCGACGAGCCAAACGATGAGTTTTGCCCGTCGAGTTCCTCGGACGTGTGTACGGGGCCTCAGTGTTTGATCTGACATTTTTGCTGCTTATATGGTTGTATGTCTGCCTCCCTCAACCTGTGTGACTTTGTATCTTTCTTATCAATGTCTGACTATAACACTGCCCCTTTATTAACTTTTTTTTTCTAAATGTGGCTGTAGTCAGCTGTCACCAGTGGAACATAGGCAAAGACCTTGACCTGATATCGCACTGCAACAATATTAATACTTCCTGGCAAAGGTTCCTGAGGATGATAAGTAGCTCCTTACACTCACTTGTCATGGGACCTAACGCCTGCAACTGGTGTCAAATAGGATGTATTCTAAACTATAACTCACCCATTAAACAAATACCTTACCAGATATCCATTAGGTATAGATCCTTTTAACTAAGCACAGGGTATTTTTGCATGAACTACTATAGAAACTCAGTGAAGATGAATTTAAAACATAAGACTCACAGAAGCTTGAGTTATACTGTCTGATTCTCTACACGTCTTAGCTATGCCATAATTTCCCAATTTAATATTCTCAGTTGTAAAATGCAAGCAATTTATATTAGTTAGAGGCATTCAAAGTATGAGACTGTCATAGTTAAAACTGAAATTATGTTCCTTAATTATGCCTGAGAATAGTGTTTTTAAGATGAAAAAATCAATTTTGCATAAAACATGTGTCCTGCGTTATACTGTATATTTTTACTTAATATCTTGCAAGACTTGATATCACTGTGTCTCAGGAACAACTTTTTTCATATTTTTAGAAAATGTAATGTCTGTTCCTCTTCTGTGAATAGTAAGATAGAGATGCCAGTGCACCCTTCATATCTCTTTACACATACGGCACATTTTACAATACTTTTATTTGCATAAGTAGTTTCAGGACAAGCTTTCTAGAGATCTAATGGTATAGGCATTTCAATATTCACATAGTCTTAAAGAGAACATGTGCACGCTAATGTATTTGCTTACTATACTATATGCTTACTGTACTATAGCTGACTATAATCTTTAGAAGCACTTTAACATAAGCTGTTATTCACCTCTATAGCCATAGACATTGAGGATAAATTTATCTTCAAAGCTCACAACAGAGGCACTGAAAAATTCCCAGCAAAAGCACTAAAGTCCTTATACCTAGGCAACTCAGCTTACCTTGCTTTTTTCACAAAGGATTATCAGGCAGGGAGGCTGCTGAGCTACTGCTGGTACTCTCTACATGTTTCTATTTACAATTCATGCATTTTTTCACATGGCATACACCTGTGAAATCACTAACATTGATCAGATAGTTGCAAAAACATTACAAAAAAAATCACATTTTTATTTTAGTCATAACACCAATTATGCTTAGCTGGCATACGTTTGGACACTGAAGCATGCGCTTCATAGCAAACCCACACATACAGTATTAGTAATTTAGTTGTATGTATGCAGAACCCTGTGCATGCTATCCACACACATCACTGGCACATAGTAAATCATGTGAGGGTAGGAATTTGCTTGTTTACATGCAATCAATGTGACAGTACATGCATAAGCTTTAGTAAAGTAAGGCCAATGTATTCACCTTACTGAAACATGTTGAGTTTTTCCAGGATATATTTTTTACCCAAAGAATTTTGTTCTGTATAAGTTCTGCCTTACTATATGACAAAAAATAAGGTATACATGTTTAGTGGAACATAATGTTCAGTTTTTAGTGGAAGCTGAACGTAAAGCTTTTTCTTATGTATGACGTTTTTCTTTCTTACTACTTTATAACATATTAGGCCCTGTACACACGATCGGACAAAACCGAGGAAAACGGACTGAAGTTGCAATTTCATCGGTCCAAACTGACCGTTTTTTTTTGGCCCCTATCGGTCCGTTTATCCCTTCGGACCATTCTCATCGGATGGGACCGACCGTGTGTACGCGGCGTCTAAAAGACAAGAATAACATGAATCTATTGTGAGGACAACTGATTATTGAACCTATGTAATTTTTTCCTTTCAGATGTTTAGTTTAAATCATCTTGACATTTTAATTTACAGGATGAATTAACCACATAGCAATAACATTTAAACTAATGTTGCCAGTATTGCAGTAACAAGAATAGGCAATTGGCATCAAACAAGCATTAAAATTGTATTGGGTATATAAAATCTCATTCAGTTTAACAAAATAAATTTACACCAATAAATAGTATTAAAGCTTTAAAATCATGTTTCATTGGAATTTGTGCAACTTTTCGTGATACTAAATTAAAACATGACATCAATAGTTTCATAGATAAATACATTTTGACAGACCTGCATGTTTTTTTGGATATAAACATAGGGCACAATAGAAGAGATTTATATATAGATAAAGATTATGTGTAGTTGCTTGGAAAGTGTAAAGTTAATATAGACATTAAAAGAATATATATGAAAACAACTGATTGCTACATAAACATATATATTTTTCCAATGCCATAGGCAATGAAACTAAAAAGAATTATTGGTTATGGCATCTAGGATCGTAAGGAATGATCATAAATCCAGTCCCAGTATTTAGAGAAAACTCCAGTCTTGTTTGTTATTTCTAAAGTAAAAAATAAAATAAAATGGTGCAGTTGCATAATTTGTTCCACTAACCATAGTAGGGGCAGTCAGAGAGTAAACTTACATAGCCCCAAAATATTAACACTTTCTATTTATAGTGTTTTTTTTTTTTTTACTGCTCTAAAGCTAATGTGTAGCCAAATATAAATTACCCTCCTTTTAAACCAGTTCATTATTCATCAAAGCATCCTTAAATTAATTTTTTAAATAGTTTCTTAGCCTCATGTAGCATCATCACAGCATGACTAAAGGCCTTGTACACACTACACCACCTGCTGGGTTGAACGAAAAAAAAAAAAAGACAGCACAGGTCGGAGCAGCTGTTCTGACAATCCGATGTTAGTACAGTGATCTCCCCTGCTGTGCTAATGTGTGTATAGCCCACCCCACCAGGAACACTCGGTCAGCACTCACCATCTGCTGAGAGTCATGATTGGGAGTCGATCGGCAGACCTTTTTCGGACATAAGCCTTCGACAGAAGCCGTATTCTGTCAGAACCAACTACCGTATACACCTAACAAATATTGGATGGTTCTGAACCAGCTGACGCCAGCCAACATTCCGGCCCGTGTGTACCAGGCTTTAACCTCCCTGGCGGTATGATTCTTTCAGAAAAAACATGCTGAAAGCGGTACCATTATTTGCAAGGAAATTTGGCGTTTTATATTGTAGGTCTGTAATTTTTAGAAATAACTCACTTAAATCTGACCAAACAAGATTCTAATAGGCATCCCGGGTATGAACATTTTTTTAAAACAAATTATAAATTATTAATTTAATAAATAATTATAAATAATTTTAACAAATAATAATATAAATTATAATATAAAAATTATTCAATAATGTAATCAAATTAAAATCACTGAAAATTTGCTCAGTTGCAGAATTGTTGCTGTCATTATTTTATTTTTTTTATGACGAATTTCCCCACAAATCGCTATCGCACAATTCTGCAAGTGATTATAATTTATTATCGCTGTTTTTTAGCTGATCTAAAACTATTTTTGACATAAAGGACACTTTTGGTTGCTATGGACAATTCTACAGTTTGCAGGAGAAGAAACGTTTTTATTATATAAAATGACATGCATGACACAGGACAGACCACTAGGGACAGGGGGGGGTGTGTTTTTTTTACATACAGTACTGTAATCTATAAGATTACAGTATACTGTATGTAAGGTGTTTGTTTTACGTTTTTGAATTTGGCGCCGTTCTCCGTCCCTGTGCGTCGTAACGTCGCAGGGAACGAGATCCGGCGTCACACGGAGGCACTATGTGAATCGAGCGAGGTCCGCTCGCTCACCACAGCGCGGTGCATCGCTGGATCCAGGGACAAGGTAAGTAAAAAAGTGCCTGTGGATCTAGCGAGGCAAGCCCGAGAACTGACTCGGGGGTTAACGATCGTAGCAGGAAAATCTAACCCCGAGTCAGTCTCGGGAACACCGACCAGAAGGTTAAGATGGGAGAGGAAAAAGCTACATTGTAAGCCAGTTGGGCTTTGCTATATCACATATTTTGCAGTGATATGGATATTGGAAATATAAAACACAGGGGTGATCCTTTTAGCATGCTGCTGCTCCCTCCAAAACAATATAGGCTGTTATAAATTACAGGATCAATCATCACATAGAACTAATTGCCACCTATGAAACAATATGTGCTATGACACTGATGTATATTATAAGTGTATCTCACTGTTATCCCTTAGTACCCCTACAAAGTCCAACAGATCGCTGTTGATTCTGCCATTGAAGTCCACCTATTGAGCTCCCTGTGAGGATGCAGCAATGATGTTGCACTGTTCCTGAATTCAGAGCAGAGCTGCCGCTCTCATGTAGGCTGTGTCTGTTTGCACAACAGTGGTATGAAAAAATGTTTTGCAGCGAGCATCGCTATCAGCCTTTTCAGTGCTGATTCACAAACCTATAACTTCTCAATCAGACCTTGCCCCCTGCTTTCTGTATTGGCAGCAATGCCTCTGTTGCAGAAACTGTTCCACTGTGAGCTGTAGTGTCTGGGAGGGGGAGCTTGTAGGATACACATAGGGGACAATTCAACTCACTCAGGGAAGGTATATAGTGACTGGTTTGAGTTTGCTTAGATTGTCATACAGGAGCCTTTAGTTGAACTTTATTTTTCCTTCAACTAGGCATTTTTTGTGCCAGAATGCACTGGTACTGAGTACCAGCAACTCTCAGTACTGGTCCTGTACTGTGTGCTACCCATAATAATCACTAATGTCAGGAACCTGGAGCACATGCACTGCATCTGATGGTGAGTGTCCTGGCCCAATGCCTGTCCCAATGCACTGCTGGCCCAATGCCTGTCAGACCTGTAGTGCTTACTCATTATCCTGGCACGCTGTGTGTTACTTACTTTTGACCTCTGCCCTGTATGTGTTACTTACTTCTGACCCCTGCACTCTGCATGCTACACTTTCACTCTGTGGATTATGCACTCCTGACCATTACACCATGTGCCATATACCCTATGCACCCAGAGCATAGTAGGGGCAGGGAACAAGGTTGGACTGGGGAAGGGGGTGAATACCTGCACCTATCAGGCTGCACATATGACCAGTGCAGCCATCTATAGCTGACTTAATTTGCTCCTTAACTATTGTAATGCCTGGTACACACAATGAGATTATCAGACAAATGATCGTCCATTTTTTTTGGGCATGCAAAATGAAGAGTTTACTAAAGTTTTGAAATTTCTCGTATGACAGAATAAAAAATCAGAAGTGATTTAATGTAATGTAGTGTATTGTATTGATTATCAAAATGACAATTATACTGATTAATATAAAAAAATTACGGTCTGATATCTCTTCTAAAAAAAAATTGTGCTTGTCCCATTGGAATAATTTTTCATGAATTGTCGTGATTCGGCTCTCGAAAGCTGTGTGTTAACGATCAGATTACCTTGCGATTGCTTTCAAATGCGGTATTTTTAGTACAATTTTCTGATCGTGTGTACGGGCCATGATGCCCTCACCTAAACCCTCATAAACCCTCAGTCATGGCAAAAATCAGAAGTCTATAATTGCAATTTCAAGTTTGTTGTATTACTGCAACCTTAATTGAAGATACATTGTTGGTGGCTAAAATGTGTGGCAGATCTCCACACAATAGGACCTTTAAGCAACATTTATTCATAAACAAGACTACACATTTTTTTTCAAGCTGTTACCATTTTAAAATGTTGGGACATCACAGTTTAGGTAAACTGACCCACTCATGCCTAATCAAGAAAATACAATGATTACAAGGCCTTATGTAAGGTGATTGGTAGGGATCAATACTGCAATGTAATATCACATTTAAGACCCTTTCTCAACAGGCCTCCTCTGTTGTGTCTCAGCAGGGATCAGTTTAGGGAGTTGGTTTTAGAACAGAGATAACGTATGTGACCTCCATGTCTGTTCCGATTTTTCCCCCAGTTTTGATCCTCTGATATAAAAAAACAAATCTATATGACTATTATGGGTATCTGAATGTAAGCAGTCATGTATCTACCTATATCCAACCCTATCTGGGTCAGATCAGCAAATGTGGACCTGGATGCAAACTTTTTCCATTTGGCTCGACAAACTCAAACAATACAGATTTGGGGGGTGGAATTGCTGT
Source organism: Rana temporaria (assembly GCF_905171775.1). NCBI lineage: Eukaryota > Metazoa > Chordata > Amphibia > Anura > Ranidae > Rana > Rana temporaria. Next base: position 94,351,102 of record NC_053497.1, read on the forward strand.
TTGACTTATATGCGGCCCCCACATAGTAATACATTGCAGTCTTTTTTGTTCCATGTAATTAGGAGTTAAAAACAGACTGATAGAAGGGCCCATGTTAAGTGGAGCAAAGACAATTAAAAGAATAAAAACTCTCATGTAAAATAGTTGTTGATAATTGTTGGTTCATTGGCTGCAATGTACATTTCTGTATTTAGGGAATGGCATTATGTGTTGCATTAGTATACATAAATAAATAAAAGCAATACAACTTAAGTAAGCAAACAGCAAAAAACTCAGACACCTCTTGATTAGTGGCTGATTAAATAGAAAAGGGCCCAGGGCCAGTTATCAGCATTGTCTGACTCTAGGGCACTTCCCAAAATTGTAACAAGTGGAAATCAAGTGGGTCCCTCAGATTTTTCACTGTACTGAATCCATCTGGGGTGCTTTATCTAATAACATTGATACATGTTGTGCAATTAGCTAAATCAATTATTAGTATACTTTGCCTTATTAGTTTTACTACTGTACCTACAGAAAGAAATTATGTCAGGACAAATAGTGTACAGTATATTACAAATCTAATAATTTTCTAGGCTTACCTTATATCCAGCACTCTTTTTTGTTTTTATCATTACTAAGTTTGATTTTAATCTTCCACACTTCAAAGTTGACTTTGCAGTATTAAACCTAATGGTTCTGCTTAGCCACCTCATTTCTTGTTTCATTTTGTTCAATTTCTTTTTCAGAAATGGAATACTGTGAGTCTCCGCACATTTTATGCTCTGCTACCAGACCAGCCTACACAATACTGTTCAGCATAGCTATCCGCTAGAGATGGGTTCTGATGCAGATACAGAAACAGAAGGAGCAACTTCACCCGATCGTGGCCCTTAGGATGTGGGATGAGGGGGAGATGAAATCAGAGCACAGCTCGTGCTTGTCAAGTAGAGCCAACTCTGCATTGTCTCTAACTGATACGACCATGAGCGGAAATCTGATGGGGGAGAATGGTAATACAGCATAACTATAATATGTTTCTTGTGGATATAGTGCATAGTATCAAGCGGTATTGTCTTATTTATAATAACCTTAATATACAATGTAACGTTTTGATTGACAGTCTTTCAGAATATCCCGAAAGATACAGATTTACCATATACATTTGGGTAATTATACATATAAAACTATAATTATTACAACAGAGAGATAGTTTAGCTCTTGAGTGTTCCTCCATGCACCTAGATTTCTGCGTCAAAAGGAATATTATCTGTTTTCAACAAACAAAAATGTTAATGCTTCGCAGACGCATATAAAACAAAATTTTCTTAGCCTGTGTAGCCTGTTTTTTCAGCAGTATTTTGGGATTGGTGTTGCAGATATTAAGTGTTCTAAAATAATTCAGCTAAATATGTTGAGAACGGTATTATGCATGCCAGGGGCAGATTAGATTTTACAGTCTGCTTGCCTTACATGGTTGTACATCAGGGTATAACAGTTGAGGGTGAAAGAAAGAGTTTTGTGCCCCAAAACGGACCCATAGAGTAATATTAGGACGAGGCTTATTAAGGCTAAAGATAGAAACACCACATCACCTGAATGTTGTCTATGTGACAAGCTCTGACAAGTTTTGAAGGTAGAAGTGAAAAATTTGTTTTATGAATGCTATCTGTTGAGAATGGAAGCTGATTTGCCAAAATCTCCATGGGAAAGATGGCAGAAAGAAAAATGCAAAAAGCCCGTGCAGGGTCTAGAAGATACTATAGCAAAGATTATGCTAGATTAGAATATGAAGAAACGCACAGACAGTGTGATTTTTTAAGTGTATTAGTAGGCTGTGACTGCAGTAATAACTGTACAGAGCCAACCGTGCCTGCAATATGTGTTTATTTAAAAGAGATTATTCAAAGGGTGTAGAAAAATTAATGAATTACAAGAAAAATAATGTGTTAATGGTAATTTTTGAGATACTTAGTGGATGAGATATGAGGTAGCACTATCCCTCTAGTTCAGAGAAGTCCTGACACAGCAGTCTCACTAGAGAGGCAGAGGGTGGTTAACCAAGAGAGTTGTATTGTATTATTAATTATTATTATTATTATTATTTATTAACATAAAATCCTAATTATTTGTATTGTGTTAGTGGGGTGAGGTGGGATGAGGTTAGGTCCAGAAGAGAGCTTACTGGATGCTAGTAAAGGAGATTAAACTGAATGAAGTGTGCTGGGATGGGTGGTAATTGGAGTGGGCTTTAGTGGGGATTAAATGTGGGCAAGTTCTTGGGGATTTTAAATAGCTCAATAACAAGTAAAGTGTAAAAATGTTTGTAATGGCAAAGAGAAGAGCTCAGAGGAAAGGGTTGATAAGACATCAAACTTGCTTCTGTTTCTTGGTTCAATGGTTCATAAGGAAAAGGGGATGGGTGTGGGGTTCTGGGAAGTAAATTGATTACAGTCAGTCAAAAAAATCAACATATTGGTGACTGTAGGAAAAATTGGCTGACAAGTTTCTCACATGTGACATGTCTAGCCAAACAATTGTGTTGAAACTAAGTAAATGAGTAATATTTATTCTCTGTCCTCCTGAAAGCAGGCCCTCCTTTTCTCAGTCCACAATAGCCTGGCTTTAACCACCTCAATACAGGGAACTTAAACCCCCTTCCTCCCCAAGCCATTTTTCAGCTTTCAGCACTGGTCACACTTTAAATGACTATTGCTTGGTCATACTACATTGTAAACCATGCAAAATTTGTATCATTTTCTTCACACAAATAGAGATTTTCTTTTGGTGGTATTTAATCACCCGTAGGTTCCCCCCACCAAAAAAAGACCAGGAATTTTGAAAAAAATATTTTTTGTTTAGTTTCTGTCAGTAGATTTTGCAAATAAGGTAATTGTTCCCTTCACCGATGGTCACTGATAAGGCAGCACCTGATGGGCACTTATAGGCTGCACTGTGGGCACTGATGCGGTGGCACTTATGGGCACTTATGAGGCAGCAACGTATGGGCACTGGTTAGGTGGCACTGATGAGGAAAGCATGAATATGCCACACTTATGGGCACTGATAGGTGGCACTGATATGTGGAGCTGATGATCACTAATGGGCAGCACTAATGGGTGGCACTGGTGGGCACTGGGCACAGATAGGCGGCACTTGTGGCACAGATAGGCAGCATGGATAGGAGCATTGATGGGCACTGATGGGCATTGATGGGGCATTGATAGGCAGCAGTGATAAACATTGATGGGCAGCAGTGATGGGCAGCACTAATAGCCAGCACTGACTGGCATCACTTGTGGGCACTGATTACTGGTACTTTTGGGCACTGGTTCCTGGCACTTTTGGGCACAGATTGTTGGCAATTGTGACACTGGTTGGCACTGATTGCTGCAGTGATGGGCAATTATTGTGGCACTGGTCGGCACTTAATTGTAATCAGGGCACTGATGATCAGTGCCCTGATTTACATACCTAGCTGTCCCCTGTGAGGAGATGCCACTGATCGTCTCTCCTCTCCTCACACTCTGTCAGTGTGAGGCGAGGAGAGCCGATTACCAGCATCTCTGTGTTTATATGTGACCGACTGTGATTGGTTACAGCTGATCACATGGTTAAAGAGCCGGGGTCGTGCCGTGTCCTAGCAACATGATCGTGGCTCTGCATGCCCCGGGGCTCGCAAAAAGTGGTCTTTCTGGGTGGCTCTCATTTGATGGCCACCCGAGTACGAGAGCCGTCATTTGACGGTGGGCGGACGGAAAGTTGTTTAAAGTAGGTTTAATGACACTGTCTGCAATGTAACCTAGATAAGCGGTTTTAATCTAGGGAAAAAAAGGATTACTGCAAAGGACAGCTCCGGATTGAGGGTGGGTCTAACTGAAGGGTGTCAGTACAGCAAGTAGGGGGAAACCCCCCAAAATAAGGTGACCAGACATCCCCATTTCAGGGGACAGTCCCCTGATTGAGGACACTGTCCCTGGACCAAGTCTGTCCCTGGTTTTGTCCCCAGATTGGATTTAATGGGGGGCAGGGGCAATTTCAAACATAATCAGTGCAGAATTAAAATAAAAAAAATAGAATTACACACCCCAGCTCCGCCGTGCCTACTAGCCATAGGGGGGGGGTTGTATTTTCCCATTATCTGTGCCCCTTTCTGATGATCATGTGCTGGTTATATTTACATGGTTAAATGGTGGAGAGGAAAAGCACTCAATGCTCACTCTGTGTTATGATTCGAGATGTAAAATTTTTGGACATTTTGAAGCTACAGGGAAAAAAACGTTATTTTCCCTGGTTTTTTTTTGTGAAAATATGAAAAAAATTTAAATTTTAAAAAAAATGTAGTATGTTGAAAGTAATTTTGTTACACTGGGAAGGTGAAATACAGTGTATATAAAAGTATTATACTTTAAATAATACTTGCTTTTTAAAATTGTTATTTGTTAGAATAACACAGTAGAATAGCAAGGACTGTACTGTACATGTTAATAGATTCCTATTAGCCAATGACGACACCTCTTAAATTTGGGACACATGGGGACCCCACAAGGAGCAGGAGGCAGTAAGCCACAGTGAACCATTCAAAGTCTGGACTTTATCTGCATATTGGACCAACCCTGGTTTTTGCATTTTGGAGTATTCTTGAAGTATTTTGGTAAAGCTTTTCACCAAGAATTCGCTGCTCTAAAAAACAGCAGCACACTTAATAGGTCATCTGCGTTCTCTCTGCTCATGTAAACACGTTACCAGCGTTAGATAGACAGCACTGTGCCATGCAATAGAGCCTGACTTTCTTGACATTGCTGGCTTTCTTTCTGCTAATGTGCAGGTAATTAAAGTAACCTGATGTGAAGAAACATCAATCACTTTTACCATGTGAATTCAAAAATACATTATCTAAAAAAATAATGGTGTTTTAATATTTGTCTAGATTTTAGCTTTAAATATTTTTGCTCTGCTCATTCACTTCAAGCATCTAAATATGTGCAGTGGAAGTTTAAAAGTGAGAATTATGTAGGTTGCAATTGATAACTGCTTCTGAAATTTCTACTGTAGTTGCCTTACTCTCTATGACAACTGTACCGAATCACTGATCTTTATGGGCTGCAACAAGTAAAGTTGGGGTTAAATCAGATATTGTGGTGTACGTGCCTGTTCTGGTCAGTGACTTTTACTAATAAAGCCATGAAGATGGAGAGCTAGAGATCAGCAAATGGCAGCTTCTGTATTTCTCTCAGCACAGTTTCTATTCAATTCCTAAGGACATAATTTGAAGTACAGATATATCTATTTTATTATCGCTTGGCATTGTTCAAAATATGAATGCACCCTATTGCTATGCTAAAGATTTTAAATGAAGCCACAACAGTAGAAGATGTTTGCTGACTTCAACACTACTACTGTCTCCTGCATTGATGTGGAGGTCAGTAGGAAGAACCAGTGGGGTTAATTACTAAAACTGCTGAGTGGCAATATCTGGTGCAGCTCTGCATAAAAATTAGCTTCCAGTTTTTTTTGTCAAAGCTTAATGTGGAATGACATGCTGCTAGCATTAGTAAAAAGGTAGGAAAAGTATATCATAATTACTTGTTTTTACTTATTTTTTACATTTCCTTCAGTTACTTCTTGGATTCTTTGCCTAGGCAAATTATGTCATACATCCCAGGAGTCTTCAGAAGGGTTTTTCTCAGCACACACACTCCTGCATGCATGCTTGAGCTAAGGGCAAATGTTTTTTCAGGAAGTAAATGCTACATGAATCATTGTTTATTACTCAAGATGGCCACAGCCAAAAATGCTAGGGGGTTACTGTATATTTCAAAGTGCATTCTCAACAAAACAAAGCCTAGAGACATGGTGAATAGGGAGTTTGCTTTGAATATTAAAAATCATCTAAGTAGTGGTTTTGGTTTGTGGTGCTCAGATGCAGTGAAGCTCCACTTTAATTGAACACGCTGAAGTTAGAAGCTGATTTGCTACCATGCACAGCTGTACCAGATTTTGCACTCTCCACTTTTAGTAAATCAACCCCAGTGAGTGCTTTGGGAAACCAGGGAGATCACATTACTAATTACTGGAGCACGCAAAATCTGGTGCCAGTTTTATAGTCAAACCTTAGACCCCTTTCACACTGATGCATTTTTAGGCACTTTTGGGCTAAAAATAGTGCCTGTAAAGTGCCTAAAAACACCTATCTTGCTGTCCCAGTGTGAAAACCAGAGTGGGGTGTTGGAGGAGCGGTGTATACGTTGCTCCTCCACCGTTGTTGCCCTTTGCAGGCGCTTCGGTAGCGGCGCTGCACGGGCACATTTGACCCTTTATTCGGCCACTAGCGGGGGTTAATAGCACCCCGCTAGCAGTCGAATAGCACCTCTAAAATGGCGCTAAAGCACCGCTAAAACTAGCAGCATTTTACCATGAACGCCCGCCCCAGTGTGTAAGCACACAGCCATTAATGTCTAAACCGCTGGCAACAAAAAGTGAGTACACTCCTAAGTGAAAATGTCAAGCTGTAAACTCATTACTTTACACTGTAGCAAAGTGTAATTTCTTCAGTGTAGTCACATGAAAAAATATAATAAAATATTTACAAAAAGGGTGTACTCACTTTTGTGAGATACTGTATATACTATATGTAATTTTCTAAAATTCTTATAAATACAGTTTTTTCTTATCCCCGATCAGTGATCATGTGACCATCCTGCGCTGTCTTTCTCCGCGTATGTATTATAGAGGAAGGGGCAGAGCTCTCCTCTGACGTCTGCTGGGTGGTATAAAATGCTTTAAAGAAACAGAAATCAATATTTTGTTTTTGAGGTTAACAAACGCTTTAATTGAACAAGCTGAAGTTAGAACTGGTTGGTTACCATGCACAGCTGTACCAATGTGCTCCAGTTTTAGAAAATCTGAACAACAATGCCACTTAACTTTACACTTCAATTTCAAAATAGTTACACACAATCATTTGTATCCAAGATTCACGACATTTTTCAAATTGACTCAATTAGAAAAATATGTTAATCCTGGGTGAACTTACATAGTTACATAGTTGAGTCAGGTTGAAAAAGACATAAGTCCATCTAGTTCAACCAAAAAAAACAACAACCATACAATCCGTCATACACAATCCCGTGCTATGCTGCCGTGTGTATATTTCAGTGAATGTATATTATTAGAATCTGTAAATAAAATACACTCACTAGATCAAAAAAATTATGTATACACATTAAATAACCATAGCTAGAGGTAAATTGAAAAAGACAATGCTATATATATATATATATATATATATATATATATATATATATATATATACTGTATATATATATACAGTATAGTAAAGTTCTGCCTAAATTATAAATCAAGAAGCATATGACCAAAATTAGATATATGTAATGTGTTTCCATGGAAACCAGAGGATGGAAAATGAATAATTTTTATAATATGCATGGGATTAAAAACCTTAATGTGGCTTCTGGAACAATATACCTGCCAATCATTTTTTGTTACATGATATAGTTACATATTAGCATACTTAGGCAGTTATGGAAATAAGGTAACGGGAAAGTTGAAAATGTGCTAGCATATTCTATTATGTTTTATATTGATTTATTAATTCTTACAGGCAATAATATGTGTTAGAAATATTTCCCCTCGCAATGGTAATAATCTATGTGTTTAGAGATAGTTTTCTCCTCCAGGTGACAGAACTGTTGGATGACTTCCTCCTCAGGACATAGATCGCATTAAAAAAAGCTTAAACTATCAAAATAAAGAGAGGCAGAAAGGAGTGCCAGACTAAAACCAAATGAAAGAGTCCAAGATAATTTGAATTGTTAGTAAATAGGAAATATGAAAGTTTTGCTATGTGGGAGCCTCTTTGCAGTGCTATTGAACTTGTGTAAGTTCTTCTTCATCTGACTGCCTATTGTAATAATACAGCGAGCTAAGAGAGCTTAGTAAGTCCAGGTGACGTCCATATGATGTCCTCCCACTCTTGCTATTCATGTTCAACCCCTGGGGGGGTGTAGCAGCATAACCAAGGTAAATGTGATTTCTGTGTCCAATCACACAATGTAAACAATGGCTACTTGCTATTACTGGTTTTCCTTCCTCACACACAGACCGCAAGTGAGAGGAAGGAGAGAGATTTGTACTTGGATTTGTGAGTTTAGCAATTCATCTTGATCTTTATTGTGACAACGCACTGTTACACTCATAGAACCACCTGTCCAGTGCCTTGATTACAGAGCAGCCATCATCAGTGCCCTGCTTGAAGCAAGTTTACCTATCACAACAGTGCAACTGTGATCAGTGCTCTGATCAGCCACACCAGTGCATAAATCATCATCACCCTTAACAACTATACCAGTGCATCCCTCATCAGTGCTTTCATCAGTCAGTGTACATGTCACACCAGTGCAGCTATAATCAGTGCCCTGATCAGCCAGTCTACCTGTTACACCAGTGCACACATCAGCAGTGCCCTGATCAGCCAGTACACTTGTCACACCAGTGCAGTTGTCAACAGTTCCCTGATCAGCCAGTCTACCTGCCAAGCCAAAATGTGATTGGTAGTCAGGAAATTAGATGTGTAATATATGCCACAAAAATTCCGGAAGGTTCTCCTATGATGTTGGGTCTTTCTATGTGGCTAGGCTATGAAAAAATTGCCATACTCAAGAGGAGTAGCAGAATGTATTTTTGGGGGTTTAAATATTTGTATGTCAATTGTGTGTGTTAGAACTATTTTATAAATAGACAACTTTGTATAAACAAAGTTTTCATTTTCTTGCCACATATTCCAAAAACTTGTGCCAAAAAATGACATGACCAAAAGACTCATTGTGGCTTATAGATAATATGTTGGAGTGTTTGTTTTCCAAAATGTGGTCATTTTGTTGGTGTTTCCATTGTCGTGGTGCTCCAGGGCTTTTAAAAAATGTGAAAGGTAGTCAGGAAATTATATCCATAATTTATGTGTAATTTATGGTATTTGAAAGCCAAAAAGGTGTTTTCGGATGTTGGGCACCTCTATGTGATTAGGCTGTGAAAAAAAACTCACACATGAGGTATCCTCTTACTTAGGAGGAGTAGCAGAATGTATTTTGGGTGTAATTGCAAGTATGTGTATGCTGTGTGTGAGAAATAGAAAATATGAAAAGTGCTGCACCACCAATAATGGAGAGTTTAAATTAGAATTTTGGAGGCTTCATCATTATGATCTATCATGAGTTGAAATTGATAATGCATTATCACATATTTACTTTAAATTGTTAATGGAGGGTTGGTGACTATTTATTCACAGTATATACAGTATTTACCACTGATAATATATGTGATTAAGATAAACCAATAGAGGTTTCCACCATTATTCATCAATCGCTAGTTGGAGTGTATAGGATTTGGTTTGAATATTTGTTGGTTGCCATACACACACTGACTTTATTTACCATACACACTGTTACTGTTGTATTTGGCTGGGCATATTGGTGGAGGTTCATAACATTATTCACCAATCATTAGTTTGAACACAGAGGATTTAGTGAATATGTTTTGCGTTTTACAAACTGATTGCATATAGTCCTTGGTGTATGTGGTTGGGTAGAGCAATAGAGATTTCCACCATCATTCATCAATTAGTGTTTGGTTAAGTGCAGCACTGTTTATTTATTTATTTTGATTTTGGTGTGGTAACACATATTAATGCTTAGCTGCTAATACACAATTTCAATTCAATTTGCCTGCAAGAGAATAATATATGTTTATTCATTTTCCAAGGAATTGTGGGAATAAAAGCTCAAATGAGGCTCAACATTTACAAATTGTGATGATTATTTTATTATATATGATTCCCCTTATCTGGCCAATTCTGGGCATTAGTATCGAAATCCAAAAAATAAAACTGTAAGGATAGGTTATTGAGAAGAGTCAGGCTTTTTATAGCACACAAACCATTAAACCATTGCTCATTTCTCTTGTTTGGGGGCCTGTATTATTAAGTAGCTAAATGTTGTTTCCAATAACACATTTTAGCATTAGCTTGTGTTAAAATGAATGCACAACATAAGGGGTAGAACTTGTACAAAAGGACACCATCATACAGGTGAGCTTAGGGAAGCATGGGGGTTTATTTACTAAAGTTGGAGAGTGAAAAATCACTCCTGCATAGAAACCAATCAGCTTCCAGGTTTTATTGACAAGGCTTAATTGAACAAGTTGAGATTAGAAGTGGAATGGGTTCTATGCAGAAGTGAGCCTGATTTTATACTCTCCAGCCTCAGTAAACAATTATGGCTCTGTGGGGTTATTTATCTTGTGAAAGTGAAGTAACCACTTCAGCTAGATCATTCAAGGACTGGTAACCACTTCAGCTTGATCACTCAAGTTGAAAAAACTTTTAATATTGTTGTTGTTGTCCAGACGTTTAGTTGTATCAACGCTTCATGGCCTCATGGACCATAGCGAGCCAAGCTTTTCTGTACTCCACTGCTTCCCTGAGCTTGTTTTTTTCATGTTCATTGTTTCGATGATGCTAATATTAATAGTATTATCAATATTAATATAATATTAATATTAATTACTATTAATATTTGATATTGTGCAGCTTATCTAAAGAATTTTGATATAATTTAAAGGCTAAGTTCACCTTTAAAATAAATAAATAAATGCACATACTTTTGAAGCTGGGCCCTGCACAGCTGTGCTGATTTCAAATTTGACAGCTCCTGGGGGGAGAAAACCCCCTGCATACTGTCACTGGGGAAAGTGAGGGTGCTTTGGGAAAAGGGGGTTGCATGAAAAAGATAACATTTTAATAAGCAGGGAGCACCTATCGGCTTCAGTAAATGAGGTATTTGTGGGTCATATATTTCACCAATTTGAAAGTATTATCTGTGCATCAGTAATTTGCATGAGGAACTTTAATTAAGTGAAAGCTTTCAGACAGCCCAGCTTTCCTGCATCCTGATACCATGATCAAAAATACATGTATAATCCAAAAATTAATCAATAAATATAAAAAATTGGCACAGAGAAAACACTGCATCAAAGAGCTAATCACAGCAAAACATATGTCGGAGCGGAGGATCCGTCATTTCCGAGTCCATATTTGATACCCCTCATCAAGCTTTACCCTTCAGAGCGAGACGTGGAATGCACGCCACCCCCTGGGTTCAGCTGACTCACACACGCTGTTTACACCTAGTGATAGTCCAGCCACTATTACATGTGAGTGTACTTGTAACATCTCTGCCGTGTCTCGCTCGATTCACAGTGCCAAGCTCCGTTCCCTGCGAGCGTTGCGACGCACGGAGACGGAGCTCAGTGCCAAATTCAAAAAGTGAAAAACACAATATACATATAATATACTGTAATCTGTATCAAATAATTACACATCCCCTTTGTCCCTAGTGGTTAGTCCAGTGCCCTGCATGTAGTTTTATATTATAAAGACTGTTCATTCTGCCTGGAAACTGGAGATTGTCCATAGCAATCAAAAAGTGTCCCTTTACATCAAACGTGGTTTTAGACCAGCTAGAAAACAGCGATAATAAATTAGAATCACTTGCAGAATTGAGCGATAATGATTTGTGGGGAAATTTATCATCAAACACTAAAAGTAATGACAGCGACAATTCTGCAACTGAGCAAATTTCAGTGTTTTTGATTTGATTACATTATTGAATAATTTTTATTATTATTGTATTATTATTTTTATAATTATTTATTGTAATTTATTATATTATAATTTATGATTTTGTGTTTCAAACTTTATCATACCGGGATGTCTACTAGACTCTTGTTTGGACAGATTTAAGTGAGTTATTTCTAAAGCCCTGTACACACGATCAGTCCATCCAATGAGAACGGACTGAAGGACCGTTTCATCGGTTAACCGATGAAGCTGACTGATGGTCTGATGTGCCTACACACCATCAGTTAAAAAACCGATCAAGTCCAACGCGGTGATGTAAAACACAACGATGTGCTGAGAAAAATGAAGTTCAATGCTTCCAAGCATGCATTGACTTGATTCTGAGCATGTGCGGGCTTTTAACCAATGCTTTTGCATACTAACCGTTGGTTTTGACCTATCGGTTAGGCGTCCATCGGTTCAATTTTAAAGCAAGTTCTTTTTTTTTGGACCGAAGGATAACTGACCGATGGGGCCCACACACGGTCGGTTTGGACTGATGAAACGGTCCTTCAGTCCGTTTTCATCGGTTTAGACTGATCGTGTGTACAAGGCCTAAGAATTACAGGCCTACAATATAAAAAATGTCCATGCAAAATAATGGTACCGCTTTCAGCATCAAAAAATCTGACATAATCATACTGCCAGGGAGGTTAAAAAATTACTACACTATGAGACTTTTATCCGTGTCTCCTGTGGAGTAATTTTTTACATTCTAGCCCCTTCCTGAGTGGCCATTGGAGTGGATTTAAATGAAGGTAAATTGGGTATCTGGCACTCCAGGAGGCAATGCCCTTAGTTTGTAATAATGTACATTTGATTAGTCAGTCTTTAAGTAAAAGTTGAACCACGGTAAGGGGATGATTTAAAAAGAGGCAGTCATCCTCAGAGTGTGTCAAGCAACTCTGAAAAACATATAAAAGAAACAGGGGGGAGGGGGGTGCCTCTCTAAGTGTAGTTCTAAAACAGTAACTTTATTGCACAAGATTAAAAACACTTACAAGCATGGAGCTGACTACTTCCTGTTTTTCCTGAATGTACAGCGAACACCACACCAGAACCTTTCTCAGCTACCCAAATTGTTGAGGAGCCTGTGGGACACAGTAGAACTGCAAGGACTCATCCTTATGATGATCATGGCTCTCACTTATATCTTGTAAGTGTTTTCTGATCTTGTGCAATAAATGGTACTGTTAAATACTACACTTGGAGAGGCACCCCCCCCCGCCCCGTTTCTTTTATGGAGTGGATTTTTTGCCATTAGTGGAACCAATCTGGTGTTTCCAAAGTGTTTTCTGACCGCCTGTAGAAAAGGATAGAAAACGCTCTGGTGAGTGGCAATCTTTATACTGGAGCAAGTGTGGAATATCTAGAGGTTTTAAGCATTCCATTCTGGTGTTGGATTTATTCACTTATGGACTTTATGCTTGCTTATTTTTTCATGAATGTGCACATTTAAGTTTGATGCAGTGTTTTCCTTGTCCCAGTTTTTTACATGAATATGTATAGCGCCTTATTCGTTACTTTATAATTCTACACAGTTTAGTGATTTGTTCACTTTAAAAGGGGCAGCTGTTGTTTAAATGTTCTTATCCTCAACATTTTTTGGTATAGCATTTTCGTAAGCAATAAATATGCTTTAAGCAACTTTGGGCTGTTGAGTTTTTTCCTTCACAAGCATTACATTTGTCTTTTTTTTCGCTATACAAACAGCCTTTAAAGTAGGTTCTTGGTCTCTCAGAATTATTTAGTATAATTCCATGTGTCAAGCAATATTGCAGTCTATGCTAAACATGGAGCACACACTGCCCCCACACACTGTCTCTGTAAGCTTAGAAATGCATTTCTGAAACATCTGGACAAGACAGTTGAAGTGAAGTGGATAAACTTTTTGTTCAGCATCACAGGAATTTGTTCTGTTTCAGGTACCTTTAGCCTACTTACACGGCTTTGCATACTATGTACAAATCCACAAGAACTATTTTGTTTTGGAAAAAGTGCCAAGATATTAGTGGTGTGCAGGGCAAATTTACAGTGCTCTAATAATTGCTAAATATGCATGCACATGGGGTCACAGCGCAATAGAAAGGCCCCACACTGATGCAGACATAGACATTTTTTGCACAGCACTGTAAAATAAAGGGAGGCGGTATAATTACAATTCAAGTCAAGGCAAGAGGGTTAGGAAATACAACAACTTTTCCAGGAACAAAATTTGAAAGTGGCCTTTCGAACAAATAACCTAAGATAACCAAAAAGAATCAATAAAACAACAATGAGTTACATTAATGTCGCATAAAATACAATGGGGATACTCGTATTAGAAGAGCCATCATCTGTTGAAATTATAAGGAAAAACAAACGAACATAGATTAAAAAAGTACATGTTATACAAAAGGTTTTGCTTATTCGGGAAAAGTGATAGAGTCTCTTTAACCACTTGCTTACTGACACTTAAACCCCCTTCCTGCCCAGGCCAATTTTCAGCTTTTAGAGCTGTCGCACTTTTAATGACACGGTCATGCTACACTGTACCCATATGACATTGTTTTTACACAAATAAGAGCTTTCTTTTTGGTGGTATTTAATCACCACTGGGTTTTTTTATTTTTTGATAAACAAACAGAAAAAGACCAAAAAAAAAATGTTTTCATAGTTTGTTATAAAATGTTATAAACAGGTAATTGTTCTTCTGCATTGATGGGGCATTGATGGGCTGCACTGAAGGGAATTGATAGGCTTCACTGATAAGCACTAATAGGCAGCACTGATAGACCATGATAATGTAGCACTGATGGGAACCGATAGGTGGCACTGATGGGCACTGATGAGGTGGCACTGTGGGCACTGATGAGGCTGCAGTGATGGGCAATGATAGGTGGCCACTGAAGGGCACTGGATAGGTGGCCCTGATGGACACTTATAGGTACTGTTGGGTGATACTGATAGGCAGCACTGATGATGAGCACTGATGAGCACTGATTGGCAGAACTGATGGGCACTGATAGGTGCCACTGGTTGGCATTTATAGGTGCTACTGGTGGACACTGGTTGGTGGCATTGGTGGGAACTGCTTAGCAGTGCTGATATGCACTGGTATGTGGCACTGGTGGGCACTGCTTATCAGCAGTGGATAAAACAAAAAAGTTAAAGATTTGAATTGAAGCAATGGGTCCTACAAACCTCACACCAATAGGGTACTGCCACTAAAGCCTAAGAGCATACAGAGAAAATATCTTACCCTAGAATGGGGAAACAAGTAGACTAAATGAGTGTGAACAGCTTATGTTCAAAAAGTGTGTAAAATGTATTATGTATCAACCAGATAGGGAATGGTCATGGATTGTATGGCCCCTACCACCCTATGAGTAGATGCTGTGTGTGTGATCTTGCATGGGTGGGGGACATTTAAGGAGAGGCTGGGACTATGTGGAAAAAATGTCAGTCATAACATGGCATAAAAGTGTTCAAAAATGACAGACTCAGCCGATGGCATCAGTACTTTACCACTGCCCAATCAAGTCTCCATCTGAGTATGTCTCTGCCAAGGGTGCTCTGCCTCGTGCTCATCCCAGATTGTCCTACTGCCCAGGTCACTGCACAGGAAAGCCTGGCCCTGTTGGTGTCTGAGGTAGCAGATACTGGAAACACTCTATAGTGACGGGGGCTGGATCCATTGAGTGTCAAAGTAACCTCCCCAGATGATCTCACCAACACTATGCGTCTCGGGCATTGGTGACGTCAATGTGTTTCGCTATATGATTGCGTAGCTTCGTCTGGACACCTGGTGGTTGCCTAAGGGCTCCTTTTCCACGTCAGGTAGAGCCGCCCCTACACATTTTCTTAAAGGCGCATGTCTTGTTTTGTGAGAAAAACAATCAGCGCCACAATACTAATAAATTACTCCTATAATGACGTGAAAAAAAAAAAAAAATATATGCCTCTGAGTGTCTACACTGCTGAATACTTATAGTGATATACCACACCTATTGCAATATTAATTTGTGAAAATAGTGCAGCTCTGCGTATCTATAAATCTTATATAAACACATAATTATACATTCCATAAAACAATTTATGAAGAATAAAAAATAAAAAACAGTTCATATGTAGGTTTCCAAAGCTGTCACCGCTGTGTAAAATCATATTTAAATGGATCCAATATTCAGTGCACACCACCACCTGCTAAAATGCCTACTCACCTCAAGGATGAGTATAAAACTCATAGACAGATCACTCCTCGTGTCCATCATGATCAATCCACTTTACCAATGGTAGTAATTTCTGCAGTCCCCAGACTGCACCTCTGTGTGGGTAATCAGCATTTGAATTGTCTCCAAAAAACACCTTCCTCCACTCGCTTTTCAATAATCAATTCCACTTATATTTCCAGGGGTTAAGGACATAAAACACAAGTACCATGGTGTTCTCTGCTTTAAAACTTATTAAAAAAGCCCCCCTAAAAAGTTACACTTACAAGAAATAACAATAAAAACAGCATGTATCAAATCACCAGCTTATTCACCGCAGATCTAGACTCATGGTGCTTCACCTTTAAACGCGTGTCGGCCGCTTATTGGCCTTCAGCAGTAGAACTACTACTGCTGAAGGCCAATGAGAGGCTGCCACGCATTGAACCCACTATATGTGTCAGGCCTGGAGTGTTTGTCAAGATCCCCCAGTGTTTCTGCAAGATATCTCTTACTATACTCTACTGAGACCCAAAATGAGTTATCACTAGACCCGGATCAGCCTGGTTACCTTCCTTGGGTTTTTTTTTTCAGTAGGTTTACCCAGTCATTTCATGCTACTTTACGTTTAGCCTCTTTCACTGAAATGTTTATAGAGATCATCACTTTCTTATCTAAAGTCTGCTAGTTTCCTACAGTTCCTCTTTAAACAAAAAAATTGGCCAACAGAGATTCCATCCCTCAACCATTTGGGAGGGTGGCTTTCCACTCTCAGAAGTGTGTTGGCTGCTGTCTCTTTCAAAATGTATGTGTGGCCAACAAAGTACCCTCACTTCTAATCCAGAGATCCTAAAAGGAAATCTGTTTCCTATCAAAGACATAGGTGAGTCTAATATTGTGATCATTGGTATTCAAGGTATCAATGAATTTTTGGGGTGACTCTACGTCCCCCTTCCAGACCACTAACACGTCATCGATGTACCTCAGCCACGTACAGTTTTGTTCAAAATTATTCAACCCCCCAATGCTGTAAAGGGTTTTAGGGAATTTAGTGTACATTTGTAATTGTATTCAGAATGAAATCCTACAAGGACTTCTTAACCACTTGACAACTGGGCACTTAAACATCCTTAATAACCAGACCAATTTTCAGCTTTTGGTGCTCTCACATTTTGAATGACAATAACTCAGTCATACAACACTGTAACCAAATGAAATTTTTGTCCTTTTTTTCCCACAAATAGAGCTTTCTTTTGGTGGTATTTGATCACCTCTGCGGTTTTTATTTTTTCCGCTATAAACAAAAAAAGAAAGAAAATTTTGTAAAAAAATGAATTTTTCTTCATTTCTATTATAACATTTTGCAAAAAAGTATTTTTTTTTCATAAATTTGGCCTAAAATGTATACTGCTACATATCTTTGGTAAAAAAAAAATTGGGTTATTATTTAGTCTGGGTGAAGTTATAGGGTCTACAAGCTATGGTACCAATTACTGAAAATTGATCAATTTGATCACATCTGATGTACTGACAGCCTCTCTCATTTCTTGAGACCCTAACAAGCCAGAAAAGTACAAATACCCCCCAAATGACCCCTTTTTTGGAAAGAAGACATTCCAAGGTATTTAGAAAGAGGCATGGTGAGTTTTTAGAAGTTTGTAATTTTTTCCCACAATTCTTTGCAAAATCAAGATTTTTTTTTTTTTTAACAAAAATGTTCATATTCGCCGGTTATTTCTCACACACAGCATATGCATAACACTAATTACACCCCAAAACACATTCTGCTTTTCCTCCCGAGTATGCCGATACCAAATGTGTGAGACTTTTACACAGCGTGGCCACATACAGAGGCCCGACATGCAGGGAGCACCATCAGGCGTTCTGGAACACCCAGACCAATTCTGACATTCCTCTCCTACATGGAAAAATCATCATTTATTTGCTAGAAAATTACATAGAACCCCAAAACATTATATATGCTTTTTTAGCAAAAACCCTA
The DNA here is from genome assembly GCF_905171775.1 of Rana temporaria. NCBI lineage: Eukaryota > Metazoa > Chordata > Amphibia > Anura > Ranidae > Rana > Rana temporaria. The sequence goes on from NC_053497.1 coordinate 94,368,968, forward strand.
GAGAATACAATGGCGGTCGTTGCAACTTTTTATCGCGCACGTTATTTTCGCAGCAATTGTTCGAATGTGTTTTTTTTGGAAATAAAACGGTTTTGTGCTTTTAAAAAAAAAAAAACATTAAAGTTAGCCCAATGTTTTTGCATAATATGAAAGATGAAGTTACGCCGAGTCAATAGATACCCAACATGTCACCCTTCAAAATTGCACACGCTTGTGGAATGGCGGCAAACTTCGCTACTTAAAAATCCCCATAGGCGACGCTTTAAATATTTTTACTGGTTACATCTTTTTAGTTGGAGAAGAGCTCTAGGGCCAAAAGTATTGCTCTTGCTCCAACGTTCGCAGCGATACCTCACATGTGTGGTTTGAACACCGTTTTCATATGTGGGCGGGACTCGCTTCTGTATACGAGCACGCAGGAACAGGGGCGCTTTAAAAAAAAAAAATTATTTTTATTGTTCATTTCACTTTATTTATTTAGTTTGATACGTTTTTCCCCAAAAATAAATGTTTTTGATCACTTTTATTCCTATTACAAGGAATGTAAACATCCCTTGTAATAGGAATATAGCATGACAGGTCCTCTTTACAGTGAGATGTGGGGTCAATAAGACCCCACATCTCACCTCTAGGCTGGGAAGCCTGAAAAAAAATTAAAAAAAATAAAACGATCTGGTTTCGATCGTAGCGGTGAGTCAGAAGAGGCACCGGAGGGAGAAGGGAGGGGAGACGTCCCCTTTCGCCTCCCGTAAGAACAATCAAGAGGCGGAACAGCGGCCATGATCGTTCTTATGGTGTAGAGAATCGCCGGCTGAAAAAAATGATATCTGAATGATGCCTGTAGCTGCAGGCATCATTCAGATATCCCCGCACAAAGTCAAGGACGTCATGACGGCCGGCGGGCGGGAAGTGGTTAAAACGCATTTTTTTCCCCAGAGTATTTTCTGGGTACTGCAGAGTATTAGCCAGGGTATTGCAGAGTATTAGCCGGGGTATTGCAGAGTATTGGTGTTGGGGAATTGCAGAGTATTGGTGTGGGGGTATTGCAGAGTATTGGTGCGGGGGTATTGCAGAGTATTGGTGCGGGGGTATTGCAGAGTATTGGTGCGGGGGTATTGCAGAGTATTGGTGCGGGGGTATTGCAGAGTATTGGTGCGGGGGTATTGCAGAGTATTGGTGCGGGGGTATTGCAGAGTATTGGTGCGGGGGGTATTGCAGAGTAATTGTGCAGGGGTAATGCAGAGTATTGCCGGGGAGTAATGCAGAGTATTGCCGGGGAGTAATGCAGAGTATTGCCGGGGAGTAATGCAGAGTATTGCGCAGGGGGGTATGCAGAGTATTGAGCAGGGGGGGTATGCAGAGTATTGCGCAGGGGGTGGTATGCAGAGTATTGCGCAGGGGGGTATGCAGAGTATTGCGCAGGGGGGTATGCAGGGTATTTTGCAGGGGGGTATGCAGAGTATTGCGCAGGGGGGTATGCAGAGTATTGCGCAGGGGGTATGCAGAGTATTGCGCAGGGGGGGTATGCAGAGTATTTAGCAGGGGGGGTATGCAGAGTATTTTGCAGGGGGGGGGTATGCAGAGTATTTCGCAGGGGGGGGTATGCAGAGTATTTCGCAGGGGGGGGGTATGCAGAGTATTTCGCACGGGGGAGTATGCAGAGTATTTCGCAGGGGGGGGTATGCAGAGTATTTCGGAGGGGGTATGCAGAGTATTGCGCAGGGGGATATGCAGAGTATTGCGCAGGGGGGTATGCAGAGTATTGCGCAGGGGGGGTATGCAGAGTATTGCGCAGGGGGGTATGCAGAGTATTGCGCAGGGGGTTATGCAGAGTATTGCGCAGGGGGGTATGCAGAGTATTGCGCAGGGGGGTATGCAGAGTATTGCGCAGGGGGGTATGCAGAGTATTGCGCAGGGGGATATGCAGAGTATTGCACAGGGGGATATGCAGAGTATTGCGCAGGGGGGTATGCAGAGTATTTTGCAGGGGGATATGCAGAGTATTGCGCAGGGGGATATGCAGAGTATTGCGCAGGGGGATATGCAGAGTATTGCGCAGGGGGGTATGCAGAGTATTGCGCAGGGGGTATGCAGAGTATTGCCGGGGGTATGCAGAGTATTGCGCAGGGGGGGTATTGCAGAGTATTGTAGGGGGTATGCAGAGTATTGCAGAGTATTGTAGGGGGGGTATTGCACAGTATTGCAGGGGGTTTCAGGGATGGCTGAGCAGGGATGGATGGATCTGTGACTGCAATAGTCACAGATCCATCCACAGCGCTGCTGACACCCGCGCTCCCCCCTCTCACACTGTACCGCTCGGTACAGAGAGAGGAGGGAGGAACCGGCGTCATCAAAAGACGCCGGTTTGTTTACATGTGATCGCTCCGTCATTGGACGGAGCGATCACATGGTAAACTGGCGCTATCAGCGGCCGTTTACCGCGATTCGTGATCGGCCGGGTCCTCTGGACCCGGCGGTCACGAATGTTCCCGTGTGCGCGCCCCAGGGGACGCGCGGGAGACGGACTCTGGGAGGATGTACATTGACGCCCTCCTAGAGTTAACCACCCGCCCTGTAGACGTATATTGTCTATGGGGCGGTTACCAAGTGGTTAAAGAACCATATGCAACTAAAATGACATCAATTGGTTTTGTAATACAGTATTAAATGTTTAGTTTGTGAATTATTCATTTACAAAATGATTCAACCCCTTAAAGACTACCACTCTGAAGAACAGAGGTTCCTTGAAGTGTTTTCAATCAGGTATTGAAAACACCTGTTGATGTCAGAGAGCAGCAATAAAGCCTAATAAGCACCAATTAAGCAGCTTTAAAATTACTGTGATACTTAGCTCCTTCTAGACATTTACTGGTGTGGTTACAAACATGGTGAAGTCAAGAGAATGGTCCAGGAAGACAAGAGAAGAGGTGATTACTCTTCACAGGAAGGGCAATGGCTATAAGAAGATTGCAAAGATGTTAAACATACCAAGAGACACCATAGGAAGCATCATTCACAAATTTAAGGCAAAGGGCACTGTTAAAACGCTACCTGGTCGTGGCAGAAAGAAGATGCTGACTTCGACTGCTGTGCGCTACCTGAAGCGTAGAGTGGAGAAAAGTCCCCGTGTGACTGCTGAGGAACTGAGAAAAGATTTGTCAGATGTGGGTACTGAAGTTTCTACTCAGACAATACGGCGCACACTGCGTAATGAAGGCCTCCATGCCAGAACTCCCAGGCGCACCCCCTTGCTGTCTCCAAAGAATAAGAAGAGTCAACTGCAGTATGCCAAAAGTCATGTGGACAAACCACAGAAGTTTTGGGATTGTGTTCTGTGGACTGATGAAACAAAATTAGAACTGTTTGGGCCCATGGATCAACGCTATGTTTGGAGGAGGAAGAACAAGGTCTATGATGAAAAGAACACCTTGCCTACTGTGAAGCATGGCGGGGGGGTCAATCATGATTTGGGGCTGTTTTGCTTCTGCAGGTACAGGGAAGCTTCAGCGTGTGCAAGGTACCATGAATTCTCTTCAGTACCAGGAGATATTGGATGACAATGTGATGCAGTCCGTCACAAACCTGAGGCTTGGGAGACGTTGGACCTTTCAACAGGACAATGATCCCAAGCATACCTCCAAGTCCACTAGAGCATGGTTGCAGATTGAAGGCTGGAACATTTTGGAGTGGCCATCGCAGTCACCAGACTTAAATCCGATTGAGAACCTCTGGTGGGACTTAAAGAAAGCAGTTGCAGTGCGCAAGCCTAAGAATGTGACTGAACTGGAGGCTTTTGCCCATGACGAATGGGCGAAGATATCCGTAGATCGCTGCAAGACACTTGTGTCAAGCTATGCTTCACATTTAAAAGCTGTTATAACTGTAAAAGGATGTTGTACTAAGTACTAAGATTGAATGTCACTTGGGGGTTGAATAAAACTGATAATGATGTGAGCACAGAAAAGACATTTGTGGTTATTTCATTATAAATGTTATGTTATATTTGTCTGACCTACACGTGCCTCTTTGATTTAATTGTAAGCAGGATGACTGAATGATCAAAATCAATGTCAAACTGGCCAAAACAATCAATTTCAGTGGGGGTTGAATAATTTTGAATACAACTGTATGTACGTGGTGGAGGTATATTGGCGAGGTGTATACGACTTCCTCCTCCCAAAGCCCTAAATGGAGACATGCATATGCCGGGGTCCACGGGGCTCCCATACATGTATCCTCTATTTGTTTGTAATATTTGGATAGGAATTGGAAGTAATTATTTTCCAGGGTGAAGGTTAGGGTGAAGGTTAGTATGTCAATGAGAAATTCAGGGTAATATTTGTCCAGGAACACCTCTACAGTGCTTATTTCCCAAACATGTGGGATCGAAGTGTAGAGGGATTCTACATCTACTCCGACCAACCAAATCTCATCATCTATTTTCAGGGCAGTCGTTTCTGGGCTTGGACGTCCCTTGTGTCCTGGACATACGATTTTATGTTAGTTACCATTTCCTTTAGGAGGGAGTTAAAATTTCTGTCTGTCTTCTCCAGGGGCCATTTTACCACTGACACTATCGGCTTTCCTGGGGAAATTTTCTAAAGATTTATGTACCTTAGGTATAATATACAATAGAGGCACATTACTGTAAAATCTTTCATGCTCAGATATTCAATGCATACCGAGTAGGCCCTCTTCCCTAGCCATTTTTTATTTCTCATTCAATTCCACTGTTTATTTCGGGATGGGGTCAAAATCCAACTTTTCATATGTTTTCTAATCACCCAATAGGTGTTTAGACTCCTTTTCATACACTTTTTCATATCGTAGGATGACATTTCCTCCTTTATCACTTTGTTTAACAACTACTGTATATGTTTTGCCTCATTAAGTTCTGTTATTTCACATCATTCTTCTTGTGTCAGATTGTCTGACCCTCTTACCATTCACTGTTTAAATCTGCCTGCATTATCTTAAGGAATAAACTGAGCCATTTGTTCTTCCCCAGGGATGTAATTTTATTATATTTAATCCTCATGATAGCGGTCCTTCTGTGGAATCCATCATCACTCTCTGCCTCTCTATTTTCCTCCTTTAGGGAATTCAATATTTCGAATGCTTCTTTGTCCTTCTCCTCATCTTCGGCCTCTTCACATCCAGGGATTTCCCTCCGGATGTGGAGATATCGCAAATACACTTTACGGAGGAATAATGTAACATCTTTGTAGACGTTGAATTCGTCCCTCACATTTACCGGAGAGAAGGACATCCATCACTGTAACAGTTGTAGATGTCTTGGGGCCAGTGATAAATTGGACAAGTTTATACATTTCATATCAGATCCTTGAATGGTAGCAGTCATTAATCTCTCTGACTCCTCTGACTCCTTGCACATGCTCCTCCCTTCCCTATGTTTCGATATCGGTCTTTCTGTTTCTGTTGTTTGATATGGGGTTTTTTAATGATGGAATTTTTTGGGGGTAGGTTTCGTTGTTCCCTTCCGCCTCCCCCCTGTGGTCTAAAAAAGTGACTGTGTCGGTCTGTGATCTCTCACCTCTAGAGCGTGATGTAGACGTAAAATTTTGCCTCTTCGACCTGCTTTTATTATGTCGGATGGTGAGATCAAGTATTTCAAGTTGTTCCCAATCATTTAGATCTTGACTAAACTTGGATTGTTTTGTCACCTTGAGGTTATGTTGTGTCTTTTCTACCACCATTCTGAGTAGAGCATTATGCTTCTGGAATTCATCTGTGTCTTTAAAAGGATCTAGTCCTAACAATCTCTCTTTAATTAATTTAGACAGCTCATTCAGTTGTGTCTTCGCTTCTGCTACAATCAGGTGCATCACAGCCACTCTCAATACAGAGTGCCTTCCACTTGCTGATAAATCTCTCATTTTGGAGGTGTTCTGCTGGTACCACTTTGTCTCTTAGTGCTCTCAGGATTATCTTATGTTCCATATAAGTCTCCAGAAAAGACACGTCCCATTTTCTATTCAGATGTTTTGTTAAAAGCTTTTTATGGTCTTTAAAAAAAAATTCTACCTCTTCCTCCTGACTAAGTACAAGTGTCAAATCCTTTGGAAAGCTAAACGTATCTCTTAATTTATTTTGTCACCCAGTATGAATGCCATCACACTAAAGACTTAGGCAGCACGGTTACACCGTAGAATTTCCCTGATCTGAGTAGTAAAATGTTTTCCTTAGGAACGAATCACCTGTGATTCTGACAACTAATCAACATAAAACAAAAAACTAATTGCACGCATTTGAAGCAACGGGTCCCACCAACCTCAGACCATTAGAGTACTGCCACTAAAGCCTAAGAGCATGCTGAGAAAAAATCTTACACTAGGTTTTGGAAGCAAGTAGGCTAAACAAATGAAAAAGAGTGTGGACAGCTTATGTTCAAAAGTATGTACAATTTATTATGAATCGACCATATGATCACCTAAAATGGGTCAAGGATATAAACTCCCAGATAGGGAAACACACAGAACCGCTAGTGCATAGCATGACAGGCATGCAAACATGTAACAAGACCACAAACATAAAACACAAAATATAAACAAAATCGTTGGGACGCCAAGTGTACTGACACTCGAGGTACTGCCACGGCCAATGGCCATATAACTGTATCAAAAACGGGCTTCCTAGGTGGTACTCCCATGTTTAACCCCCTGGAGGCTCGAAACTTAAGAAAAATGCACAAAGCACACAATCAGCTAAATATAATGCTGATGGTCCTATGGGTGCTAGGTACTGGGTGGTCTTTGAGGACAATAGCAAAAATGTCCATCATGATTACCATATTCCTGTGTAATCAAAAAGTGATCATTATATTGGGTATATTAGGATGGTGGCAACTAGACAGGGCCCTGGGATGATGCTGTGCAGGTTCTAGGGTCAACAATCAGGTGTCTCATGTATCAGTACCAGTCAGAGGACGGGAGAATAGTGGTTACATATAGGAACAATGGTCAATGGTGTATATCTATCAGGTGATGAGTAATCTTCAGACTCTCACAGTCGTGCTATGCCTATGTGTGAGAATGGTTGTAGATTGTATGGCCCCTACCACCCTATGATTAGATGCTGTGAGTGCAATCTCGCATGAGTGGGAAACCGTTAAGGAGAGGCTGGGACTGTGTGGAAGAAATGGCAGTCATAACATGGCATCAAAGAGTTAAAAAATGACAGTCTCAGCCGATGGGGTGTGCGGGACCGATGTCCTGTAAACTCCAGAGGGTAATCAGATTTTTTTTCTTCTCACGCTGTCAGTGTGAGGGAAAAAAGAGCGGATTAATGGCTCTGTTTACATCACGTGATCAGCGGTCATTGGCTGACAGCTGATCACGTGGTAGGGGGCCATGATTGGCCCCTTACTCTGATCTGTGATCAGCCACATCTCATTGACTCCCCCGCAGGGGGCGCAGGCAGTTCATGCACAGAAGGATGTACATGGACGCCCTCCCGGCAATTTTGGGCCGTATTGAAGCTGTGTTTCGGCTATAGCATGGGTGGGAAGAGGTTAAAGCTCAAGCCCCCCCTCCCACAATCACTTTTAAACTCACCTTTTCAGTGCTTTCTCAACACTTGTTCCTCCATCATAGCCATCACAAAGTACACTTTGTAAGCTTCATGTCAGCTAGTGTCAGGACGTACACAGGGCTGAAGATGTTACCCCTTCCATCTTTTTACATTATTAACATGCTGTCCAATATTTGGATATTTTGTGGTGGCTGTGACAGAGGATAACGTGGTGGGTCGCAAAGTGTTCCATTGGTTACAAAATATATAACTTTATACATTGAGGACAATTTACTAAGACTGGAGCAGCCAGAATCTTAAGCAGCTGTGCATGGCAGCCAGTCAGCTTCTAGCTTTCATTTCCAAAGCTTAAGTGAATAGGTTTCATAGCTGTTTAGAAGGTAATTGGTTACCTTGCACAGCTGCTCCAGATTTGTTAAAATCTTCTTATCTTCTTATAGCATTTTATAGCAAAGGCTCTGTTCAAGAGAAACCAGTAAAATAAATGCTATTAAATAATAAGGATAATAATATGAATCAGATTGTTAGATCAAGGTTTGATTGGTGTTAGTGCTAGCATTAGGGTCAGTGATAGTGATAGTCAATCTCAGTGTCAGCGTTAATGTCGGTGTGTTTTAGGTAGGCTACTAATAGGTTTTGTATTGAGTGTTAGTGTCGGTGTGTTTTAGGTAAAAAAAAATCAAGCAATATAAGTATTTTTCTCTTTTTGTACTAATTTTCTTTTGATATAAAAAAAATAGAAGATATCCATTAGCATTCAACACCAAAAGAAGACCCACTTTGTCCTGTCAAAAAACAAGGTATAGTTAATCTAGATACACTAAGTAGTTGCAAAGACAAGTGCAGTTTTACCAACAATTGTCAAAGTTGCAAAATTGGGTTCAGGTTTTAAGGGCCATTGATCAATTTATTGAAATCATGAGTACACACTGCCTGGTCTCTTTATGTGTTCTCTATGCCTGTGAATTAGAGAATTCATATGAATCAGACTTGGGGAAGAGTTGGGATCTTGCTGTAGAGATGATGCAAGATGATTTCTACCCCTGGTTGTAATGTCCTTAGCACACTTTATATATGGACACCCACAGAATCCATTTTCACATATTAAGCAAAAAATGTTTTTGTTGGCATGCAAAAAAAGCCAAGAATCTGGTTATTTATTTGGTACTATGAGCAAGTGGATTCTAGGGAAATTGACCAGTGTAAGCTTGTTTTTTGCAGCGTTCTAAGTCTTAGCAGATTCTTGTGCTAAAGCATTATTTTCAAGTGTTATGAGGTGTGCTGTTTCATATCCTCCTATTGATGTTACTGTCATTAATCTTCCTTTGCCTGTGCGGAAGCTTTGGGGTGATAGGCTGTTATTGAATGTTGCTTTGGGCTTTTTTATGTATGCACTAATCGTGTCATTTGTTTTAGTGCTTGCCTTAATAGTTTCCTTGTAGGTTCTCTAAAAGTGTGTGGCATTCCTTTCTTTCGTTATCTAGCTGAGGGAATATGAAAACTGGAAATATGGTTTTGTTCTATAGTTTCAGTGTTTGTGCTGGATAATTTAATGGTCTGCATGCCTCATGTAAAATTACATAATGTAAAGGTCAGCTAAACATAAAAAATAGACACTATTATAATTCCTGTCTTGTTAAGCATCCTTTATGCAAGTTTACTGTTAACTTTCGCTATTGTGCTAAAACTATTGCATTGAGAGTCTGAGTAATTTAAATATGGGCAATTTAAATATGGTTTATTAAAGCAAACATGTGCTATGCCCTACCAGTTTCCAGCCCTACCATTAGCTTGTACTTACCTTCCTGATTCTTTGTAAGTCCTTTGTAAGCTCCAAACTGCTACTAACGCTATCAATTTCCAGCAGCCTAATATAGCAGAGGGGTAGCAAAATAAAGGTAAATACAAGATGCTGGTGGGGCTGCCATTAAGGTAATCCTGTAACCATACAAAGCACAGGTGTAATTTAAAGTGTATTTCCTTTTTTGCAGCCAAATTGGGATTACACCTTCTTTATATTTGTTACATGTTCCCATTCCCATAGCATAACTTAAAACATGGTTAAGATTTCTGCTTAGCTTTTTACTTGCTTAAAAGGCCTACTTAGTTTTCTCCTTCTATGTAATGTTAAGGAGGAGGCCTTGGTTTTGTATTTACCCTGATTAACCCTGTCCATACTGTGCTGACAGATCTTATTATCATTGGTAAACTAGATTTACACACTGTCTCTCCTAACAAAGGGTTACATATCTCAAGGCTTTAATGGATGTATTGTATGGAAATGCACTTAAAAAAATCTGTCCCTCAATCTATCCCCTAACTGCACATCAGATGAGGTTTTACTGTAAGCAAAAGAAGCAGTCTGTTGGGTCCTATTTAAAACCCTATTCAGAAACACAAGCAGAAATGCAAGACTTTATGTTTTATGTTTAATTGTTTGCAGGTATTTTGTATAAATGGGAATGCATAATAAACAGGGTTTTCTCAATTGGAACTGCAAAAGTGGAAATACACATTAAAGCCCACCTTCAGCTTTTCAGCTTCAGATTTTTTTTTTAACTCAAAAATACTTGTTTCCCCTTCTGTGGCAAAACAAAGGTTTTTTATGCACTATTCACCTTTTTCCACATTCTAGCACTGTCCTCTGTATTATTTTGCCTTTCTGACTGCCCCCTATTTGTTGAATAGCATCTAATGTTATTAAACCACTTGTATGTATGTTTATGAGCCATCAAAAATAATATCATGGGGGAAGGAAGCAGATATTGGCTATAAACAAAATTGTTAGATACCTGTAAAGACTAAAGAACTGCAACATGCTGGAGTTTCAACACACAAGCCTCCAGACAGGTTAAAATAAATATAGAGTTGTACACATGTCACTACAGTAGGCTTCCACTATGTAACATGCATGAGTAAGTGTAAGTGTAAGCTCTGTTTGCCAAGCTGTAATCATCAATGGAACCGGCGGAGGGTGAGATGGAAGCTTAGCTCTGCATGTAAGTCCGGCCCGGGATTGCTGTGATATCCAATCCCCCCTCCTCCTGGTGGCTCAGGGATCTGTTGAGAGGAGCAGTGGACAGGCAGACAGGAGAGGACAGGCAGCAGCGCCGTTCTCCTTGAGGAAAGCCTTCACCGCCGCTGGCTCAGATCGTCATTTTGAGAAAGGAGCGCGCTTAGTCATTGGAAAGCGCCCGCTTAGAAACGTCGTCGCACTATAGTGACGCCACCGCGGCTCACGCTGCGCTCCGGGCCTCATTTCCAACTAGTCCTTCGTACCAGCTGTTTCTCCTTGCTATGGACGGTCCGACATAGGAGTTTCACCTGGGAGCACGATCAGCTTAACAACTAGCCCGGCAAGACGTCTCATCCCCCTCAGCACCTACTGATCGAATCTTCACACTGGATTTTATCATTTTGTATGTAAGTCTACACTGTCATCTGTGTATTATTAAAGCTTTATAACGTCTAACCAGGAGGCGCCCTCTGTTTTCTTCTTTTGTATAAAGCAGGGGTAAGTCATGTTAAGGTATGGATGTCGGAAACGTCGGAACAGCGTCGTATTTTACGTCGTTTGCGTAAGTCGTACGTGAATGGGGATGGCCGTAGGTTACATTCACGTCGACTAAGCATTAAGCCGGGGTAATTTACAGAGAAAATTTGACGTGATACTGAGCATGCGCACGCATGCGCCGCTCGTTAGGCGCGTCATTTACGTGGGGTCACGATTCATTTCCATATAACACGCCCCTACCAGCCTACTTTGAATTACGCAGGCTTACGCCGGCCCATTTACGCTACGCCGCCACAACTTACGGAGCAAGTGCTTTGTGAATACTGCACTTGCCTGTCTAAGTTGCGGCGGCGTAGCGTAAATAGGATACGCTACGCCAACTAAAGATACGCCATTGTATCTGAATCTGGCCCAGAATGTCTATAAATTGTGGACCTGGTCTGAAAGGGCAGTCGAGGTTGAGAACTTCTGATGAGTACCCGACCCTGCCCCTCAATTCTATTAACCCCTATCACCATAATATTCTCGAGCAGGAGGAGTTAATAGGAGGTCAGAGGTTTGCAAGGAACCCAGTACCCAGCAGCACAGAGGACACATCAGATTAATAATAAGTAATGTATCGTGTGTTCATTTTGTCTTTTTTTTATTTTGTCTAAACTTAGGTGTGTGTTGCACCACAGTAAAATTATGTAGCTTGCAGTATCTAAAGTTGGTGATCCAGACGGAATGTCTAGCAAGCTGCCAAGCTTTGTCCAGAAAGTGCTCAAGTTAGACCTGATGCAAGGCTGTTTAGCGCAAGTCTCAGATGTCCAGCAGGGTTGTCAACTTATCACTATAAATACTGACATTGGAGTTGGCATTTTCCATGTTTTCCAAATCTGCCCTTGGAGGGACTCCAGCTAAGCTTCAGATCAGGCTCTCTGAGACTTGTGATAAATTGTCACGCATCAGGTCTTACTTTATCACTTTCTAGGTGAAGGTGGGTAGCCTGTCAGAAACCAGCCCAGATGCTGCATGATACTGCAGGCTACATCAACTCAGCTTCAATCAGCTCTATAGCTGATCTAGAAATGATTGATCCAGCTCCAAAGATACTTAGAAACTGCAAATTTTCCAAAGTTTCAACCCAGTACTTGCTTATAAAGAATAAAAGTAAATGCACAACTTGAAACATATATTTTATTATAACTATATATACAGCATATTAACTATAACTAATGGATAGCAATACTTCCACCTTTACAGTTGCACAAAATATGTTCCTAGGACTTCTTGACACACTTAGTACTGCAAAATGTAATATTTTATTTCCAGTCATATTAATAACTGCAGTAAATACACAGTACAAACTCTATGACTTGTGCATCAATAAGTACAATCATGAACATAAACATAACTGTGATTATGATGATTCAAGTATAATTTCACAGATTGTGCAAATTTGCCTAGTTCATTATCTTGAAAATGGTGACACAAAACTAGTTATTAAAAATTGCAAATTATGCTTTTCGTTCCTAGGTGTAATTATTGATTTCCTAGCTAAAATACTGAGACAATTTGTTAATTAATTTCATATATAATAAGAAGATTGGATCATGAATTCCACCTTTTCATTTAAAAAAAATCAATCTTCCAAGTTTTATGTAGATGCCAGGGGCTAGTAACAGGTACTGTCTATACACTCTGGTCATTATTAGAGGGCCTTACTCTCCTTGTTAGTCTTCTCTGATTTCACATTATGAAAAACAAACCAAAATATTTAAATGCCTAAAAAGGAGCAGACCAAAATAAACAGTAAAATAAGAAAACATATAAAACATGATCCAGCATTAACACATAAGTGATGTATCAGTTTTAGGTAATCTACCATTTTTAGGGTAATTCAATTCAACAAGTAAATGTTAATAGAAATCAGGAGTTATGCTCAGCATATGCTATACATCTCAACTCAGGCCCCTAATTGAAAGATTCTGGTGTCAAGAAATTCAATCATGCTGAATTTCTGGTATTGCAAAAAATAATAAGAAGAAGAAGAATCAAAAAAAGAACCCCCTGCGCTGCTAGACCTCTACCCCATATGTGTATATGCAGTAAAACATGCTTGTTATACTCACTGTGGAACCCAAGGGATTAATCCGCTGCATTGTGTATAAAGGTTGTGTGATCCTGTCTTCTCTGATCCTCCTCTTCTTTAACTTACTCTAAGCCATCTCTTGATAGAACAGAGTGTTAAGCCCCATACACACTATCAGTTTTCCTGCATGTTTTCTCTTCGGGTTTACCAAAACCATGTAGTGCAAGGGCCTGCCTGATTGCATACACATTGAAACTCTTGAGGTTTGACCTCATATTAGATGGTTTTGGTAAACCTGAAGAGAAAACCTGCAGGAAAACTGATAGTGTGTATGGGGCTTAAGGAGTCAGGCTGCATATGCTCAGTTTGGTGTGTATCGATAGAGAGTTTTTTTTATCATGGGAGAGTGCATGTGATCAGCACAAGGCCAATCAGCACTGTCCAGACAGAGGGTCAGAGGAGAATGAAAACTCCTCCTACTAGCTTAAGCAGACACTGATACAAGTCAAAAGACTACTATATACTGCTGATGAGAAAAGGTATTTACCAGTTATTTTTTACTAAAACTATTGTATATCCATGTTCTGTGTACTCTGGAAGACCAGATATAGTGAATGTGGCGTTCCTGGGTATATTAACACTTTAAAGAGTAAGTGAGAGGAACTGTAAGGATAATTACTAGGTTAAAGAAGTGTAATGCCCCATACACACGATCATAATTTCCATTGGGACAAACTCAGACGGATTTTTCTGACGGAATTCCGTTCAAGCTGTCTTGCATACACACTGTCACACCCAATTCCGACCATCCAAAACGCAGTGACGTACAACACGCATGTTTTTTTCTCCATTGGAGTTCCAAACAGACTAACAGAATTTCCGAAGAAGAGAACATGTTTCTAAGTCCGTCGGAATTTCCGATGGAAGAACTCTGATGGGGCACACACACGGTCGAAATATCCGATGAAAAAATTCCGTCTGACTTTTTCCATCGGAAATTCAGATTGTGTGTACAAGGCATAAGTGTAGTGTGGTTATAAAAAAGAGTGAGCAGTAGTAGTGAATAGAATGTGTGATTAGTACAATAACTAAGTGAGAAAGCTTAGAAGTAGGAATTAGGAAGTTGCTCCTCTCCCCCTCCTCTCTGCTGCTCCGTCATAGCAACTGTGGGCACCCGGGCCTGTGAAAGCATATGGCCAGGAAATGTTCTGTGACCTGTTATGTGTCCCAGAAGATTGCTGCCAGGGAGGGGCGAGAGGAGGAGTCGCCTAGGTGCCCAAGAAGAGGAAGAAGAAAATGAGACAGGAAGTCCCATTAAAGTAAAAGTTACCCCCCCCCCCCAAAAAAAAATGACATGCCAGATCTGGCATGTAAGGGGGCAAGGAGTACCTAAAGAGGAAGTTCCAATTTTGGGCGGAACTCTGCTTTAAAATGACCAAGGTTGTCTATATACTCAGCTACCTGTGGACAATATGGGCAATCATTGTGTTCCAATAATGACTTTCCAAAACAAAGTATTCAAATCGATTGCTCTGCTCACAAAAATGTGCGCCAGCACTGACAGCAGCAGATACGTCTGGCTTGCATGTTGAATCACAACTAGCTTAACCCAATGTCTAGCTGCCAAAACTGTTTATCTAAACCTGCCCAATATATTATCAGTCAAAGCTGCAGATGGGAACTACCAGAAGTGGTACATACACTACACCAGTGTTTCTCAACTCCAGTCCTCAATGCGCCCCAACAGGTCATGTTTTCAGGATTTCCCTCAGATAAAACAGCTGCAGTAATTACTAAGGCAGTGAAACTGATCAAATCACCTGTGCAAAATAATGGAAAGCCTGAAAACATGACCTGTTGTGTCACCTTGAGGACTGGAGTTAAGAAACACTGCACTACACTTAAGGACTCACTGCATTTGAATACATAGCCTGTTAGAAAGTAGATTTTTTTTTACAAAATACCCATTAAAAAAATGGATCATTATGTTGTTAAAGGTTTCATGTATATTTCAGATATTTTCAAAATGTAATTTCCCTGCAGGAGAATATTTATTTTGCATATTATGCATCCATTAAATTGTAAGGTCACAGAATAAATCCAGTATGGACTTGAAAAGAAAATACCTGCCTTTCAAAGTTGAGATATTTAGGATCTGTTCATCTGCAAGTTTTCTTTCCACTCACATGTCTCTCTTTCTTAAAATCAATATGAAATAATGCGTACAGGTGCATGTATGTTATTCGTACTGTTGTTTTTCTTTAGACTTCAGTGCGTTTCTCATTACATTGCCCAGCAGCGATTCTAGTCTTTCCATTTCATTTTAGTATACAGTATATTCAGGTTTGATTAGTTCTTCTTAGAGTCTTGCTCCTGTGGCTTATACTTTCATTCAGATGCTCTGCTGCACAATATACATGGTTCTGGCTATTTCAGTGCTTCCAAGACTAGAAGATAATCCTGATATTGATTTATATTTCTCTTATTGTTTTCATTATTTACTTCCCTTTGATATATTCATACTTTGTACAGTCATGCCTTTAAAGGTTGGGCAATTTTCCATCATTATTTCTCGTAAGATGATTGATTATATTCAAGACCCTGCACGTTTCAGTTGTCTTTGAAATGTAATTAAGTAGAATCATAGACAGAGTCCACATAATATTATCAATAGTAACACCTATGCACAGGTATATAAACAAATGTATACTTCAGACTGAGATTCATTTGTTATACTACAAGCTAGGTAATGTATTTGTTTTTTGCTTCACTTAAAATTAAATTCACCAAATCTGCTGTCATATTCAAATTCAAGGACTCAGATTGGGAAGTCACGTTTTTCTTTTCTTTTTTTATCATTAAAAAACATGATTACATCTAAACATGTATGAGCTGACAGATAAGAAACAAAATGGCTACTAGTGTGCAGGTTCTCTATTAATCTGAAACATGGGCACAATCCCATGAGTATGGCATTGTTGTTTTAAGAGACATTGGTTAAACGAAAACAGTATCCTGACATGTATATCATTTGACCATTCTAAAGGGACTTTGTGCTTTTCTGGACCATTTTGAGTAGCGGAGGAGCAGAAAAAGAAAGGATAATGGCACTATGTGAAGGTCCAAAATCTCACGTTCTAAAGAGAATTATGGATACATTCAACAGAGCTTGTTATTAGCACTTTGAGTGCTTTTTTTCTCATTTCTAATTATTTTTTTTTTATTTTTTTTTGATAATGATGTCTGTTGCTTTTCGGGGGGTCCCTCTTTTTAAACACAAGCCTGAGATATGCAGCCAGTATTATTATAGCACAGGGTTCCCACGCCACTTATTGGGCTCCTGATAGTAAAAATGCCAGGTCCACTCAATAAATAACCCCCCCCCCTTTCCCCACAATAGTTTTAACTTTGAAGTATGAGGAAGCAGTATGGAAGAAGGTGATTAAATAAACTTTCAATACCCCTGGAATCTGCTCATGGTGCCTAGGAGGGAATGATACCATCATTCTTCTGATGAGATCCTGGGCAATGCTGTATCCCCCATACAGAACAATGCCATGATTGTGACATCAACCTATATAGTACTGAAGCCAGGGGTAAGTTTCTACTAAGTTTTTCCTTACAGTTTGTTTTTAACTTTTTAGCTGCTATGTATGACAAGGGATAGTCCTTGATATGTAAACAGACCTTCTATTTTACTGCTTAAGCATAGTTATGTTTCCTAGAAAACATTTGAAGGGTATTCATTCTATTATTGACTGGAAAGGAAGGCACCAGGAGCATTATTTGTAAAAGCTGGCTAACTGAGCAGAACAATGTCTAAGATGCATTTATTTCCTGCTATAATCCCAAAATATTTTTGAATAGTGTATTTCTTCTGAAAAAAAAAACATTTTTAAAATCAAACAAATGAGATTGTATGTTACATTAACACATTCATGAGAATAAATTACCTATTGTATTGGGTTTGGATTTAGGAAAAGAGTAAATCTAAAATGAGGGCGTTATGGAGTATCAGCTTGAATATTGTTTGAACATCCTTTAGTAGATCTCTCACAGATGCTTATTCATGTTATGTAAGTGGTAAGATGGGGATTTTCACAAAATCAGATGTATCTTGATAATTTATCTAATAAATTATGATACTATGTCAGATGAAGGATGTGAGTTTATAGAAAAAATATATATTTTTCCAGATGTAACATGAAAATGTATTAGGTGAAGAATGATATCATGTGATGTGTAGAATGACAATGTATCAAGTGAAGAATGACGTTAAGCCAGATGTAGGATGTGAAAGTTTTAGATGAAGGATGATATTATGTCAGATGTCAGCTGAAAATGTACCAGAGAATGGATAATATTTTGTCAGGTATCACTTGAAGTATTATAATATTCCAGGTGTAGGATGAAAATGTATCAGATGAAGGATGATATTATGTCACATTGAAATGAGAATTCATGAGATTGATGATGTTATTTTTTTCTGTGTATAATGAGAATTTACCAGATGAAGGATGGCATTATATCCAATGCAGAATGAGACATTACTGAATAAAGGCTGATGTTGACGCCGGATGATGGATGAAATTTAGTCAGATGTGATGAGGTTGTGCTGGACAAAAGATAGAGTGGCATTGGCCATAGGATGAGGAATCATGTACAGGACTATATGTTTTACTATACCTGCCATTAGGTTGCACATGTCATAAGTTGGGCACATTATAAGATTACATTGGGTACATGATAGAGAATGTTATTCTAAAATAGTAGACATGTGCACACTGAAATATTTTGTTTCGGAATTTTGTTTTTGTCCGAAAAATACATTTATTTTGTTACTCCCGAAACTCGTTTTTATTTATTTTGTTTAGTTAAAAAATGCATTCCAAAAATCCAAATTAATTAGGGTCGAATCTGTCATTGAAGGCTTATGGTGTCTGTCGAATGTTCTAAGAAGATTAGACGGAGCAGCAAAACTGTACGACACTGCAATCGTACATTTCCGGTCGAATGTTTTGCCTACAAGCTATAGAAGAATTCTAATGTTGTATGACACTAGTAATAATTATATTTATGAATTATTATTACTAATTAACCAACATTCAAATTCTTCTATAGCCTATGGGCCGAGCATTTGACTAGAAATGTACGATTGCGGTGTCGTACAGTTTAGCTGCTTGTTGAATGTTCTTAGAACTTTCGACAGACAACATAAGCCTTCAATGACAGATTCAACGTTTGTATGTTATTCGCTGCTTCGTCAAATCTTCGTCGTTCATGTCAAATGGTCTAACCCAACACTGTCTCTATAATGTTGAATCTTTTCTCTCTATGTCAAATCTTTCCTCTTTATATAGAATAATCTTTGACTAATAGAGTTAAAGCGGGAGTTCACCCATTTCTAAAAAAAAAATTTTTCTTCCCCTAGATTCCTGCTCGTTCGGTCTAGGGGAATCGGCTATTTGTATTAAAATAGGTGCAGTACTTACCCGTTTTCGAGCTGCATCTTCTTCCGTCGCTTCCGGGTATGGTCTTCGGGAGCGGGCGTTCCTTCTTGATTGACAGTCTTCCGAGAGGCTTCCGACGGTCGCATCCATCGCGTCACTCGTAGCCGAAAGAAGCCGAACGTCGGTGCGGCTCTATACTGCGCCTGCGCACCGACGTTCGGCTTCTTTCGGAAAATCGTGACGCGATGGATGCGACCGTCGGAAGCCTCTCGGAAACCTGTCAATCAAGAAGGAACGCCCATTCCCGAAGCCCATACCCGGAAGCGACGGAGAGGATGCGTCTCGTAAACGGGTAAGTACTGCACCTATTTTTAAATAAATAGCCGATTCCCCTAGTAATAACGAGCAGGAATCTAAGGGGGAAAAGTGCCCTCTAAGGGTGAACCCCCGCTTTAAGGTTAGGCACATTCGATTGCAGGTTCGCTATTGTCAGCGTCACGTCGAATCTCCTATCTATATTGAACTGTTGTAGCAACAAAAATAAAAATAACGCATTTTTTTATGTCGGATCTTTCGGATTTCGGATACTGCGTGTTTGTTTTCGTTTGTTAAAACTATAATAAAAATACCCGAAATTCGGACAAAAATGAATGCACATGTCTAGTTATTATTCAGGGGACAATTTATGAATGTGCCAAGTTTGTTGCTCTAGAAGTTTGATCCTTTCTCTTTAAGTCCCATTCAATTTACTTTCATGCTGCCAAAGTGCAAAAAGTTACATGCCATGACATACATAAGCAGCTAATACATGTACTGAATTATGCAATGATTCAGTAAATGTGTCAGCAAATCTACCACTTAGTACATATATGAAGAAAATTCATGTGTTAGAATGTGAGTCATAAATGCTTGCTTTAAAGTAAAATGCTTGCTTTAACATTTTAAATTACTTTTGCTTGTATGGTATTTATAAGCTGGAAACTGTTTACAATCAACATACAAGTAAAAAGAATATAATATCTCAAAGAAATTTGATTCTTCTTGACACTTATACAAAAATGTAAAAGCAAAGTTTCAACTAGAAGGTATACCATATAATAAAGTATATGTCCATCTAAAATCTTGTTTCATTGTTTTAGATAGAGGGGGATAGAGTGTTTCCCTGTTGCAGATCTTCCCTCCATTTAAGTCTGGTAAAACCAGCAGGAAAAAAAAGAAGAGAGGGTAAATCTATGTAATGGAGTCCTGCATAGCTGTTGAAAGCCAGCAGGTGTTCTAATCATTCCCCACTGAATCTAAAACTAGAATAAAGGCTCTAATGGGCTAGCAATGGTTCATCATCAGTTGTTTTTCTTCTGGTATATCTGAAACATGGCAATAATTTTTAACTACCTTATGATGCCCGTCTGCATTGTACTGTGGATTGATGGCTCCTACAGGCACAGAGAGGTTCCTGTACATTGCTGCCTTCTTCCGGGTTTAGGGCGCATTAGAGCCCCTCCCTCCACCGATGCCCACTGTCATGTCCTGACAGACAAGGAACAAATATACTTTTAGTAAAAAAACAGCACATAATACTCACATAATACCACATGTTAGGCACACACTTAACCCCTTGATTACCAAGATATATTAACCCCTTCCCAATCTGGTGTCAGTGTCATTTAATTAGTTCCCACCGAGTTAGTGTCAGATTTCCCCACGCATTATTACAGTCTCACTATGACTCGTTAGTGACTGCTGTTACTAGTTTAACCACTTCATGCGTGCCATATAGCAATATGACATAGAAAAAGTGGATCTGTTATCCTGACCGAACGTCATATGATGTGCTCAGGAAAACAAGCCACCGCACACCCACGGGGGGCGCAGCTCGGCGATAGCTGTTGTGGTGTGTCAGTCCGACACACTGCAACTCCGGTCTAGCTAAAGAATCTCTGATGGAGACACTTTACCACATGATCAGCTGCGGACACATCGGACACTTTTGACACTATTTTGGGACCATTGTAATTTTTACAGCGAAAAGTGCTATAAAAATGCACTGGTTACTGTAAAAATGACAATGGCAGTGAAGGGGTTAACCAGGAGGGGGTGATGTAAGGTTACGTGTGCCCTAAGGGAGTGATTCTCACTGTAGGGGGCGTGGCTGTGCGTGTGACGTCACTGATCATCGTTCCCTATGACAGGGAACAGACGATCAGTGACAGCCACACTAGGAAGCACGGAGAGAGGTTTGTTTAAACTTACCTCTCCCCGTTCTTCCTCTCCTTGACCCGATCATGGCACACCGGCGGCGATCAGGTCCGCCTATCCCGTGGGGACGGTCACAGAGCTGAGGACCGGGTCACAAAAACGCTGGCGGCGGCATGCTGCGTGACCCACGGCTGGGTTCTTAAAGGGGACATACATATACGCCCTTGTGCCCAGCCGTGCAATTTTGCAGACGTATATCTTTGTGTGGCGCTCCTCAAGCGTTTAAGGAACTTGTTGTGTGAATTTAATTGATATGGTCCTGAACAGCATGGCAGCATGTCTGAAGTAATTCTATTAGAACAATAAATTGAAGGGGAAAAAAGCACTCTGCAAAAGAGTTATTATACTTACCGGTCCATTGACTCTAGTCCTCACTGTCATGCAGAGCTATACTGGATGAAAAACCTTCAGCATCCAACACATCCACATGTATTGGATACCTGTACCCCCTGCTGATATTGTGGATCCACCTGCCAGTCAATACATCACTAGTGTTTCTCTTCCCAACTATAATATCCTCCTTGATAGTCATTGCAGTTACTGTTTTTTATGTTTAGTTAAGGTGAAGTGTTTAATTTTCAAGGTCAAGCATTACAGAATTTAGAGCCAGGGGGAGGATGCTCAGTAGTCCCAGTTCATCAGCCATGCTGACATCCTGCAGGCTTACAATTAGATATTGCCTTAAATAAATCTGGTGTTTTGAAGGCATGTAGAAGGAGAATGGAGGGAAGCAGTCTATACAGTTTTTCTAGAATTGGGCTTATATCTAAATGTCACTTCTTTTTGCATGGTCCTGTGATGTTAAACTTCTCCCTTTCTCTCTCTATTACCCCACAGTGGGTAAAATTGAGCACAGCATGCCTGCACATTCAAAATATTTTGTTTGCCCAGAAAAGCAGAATACTTGCAGTAGAGTGATTAAAGTATAAGTTCACCTTCAGGGAGATTTTCCAATAATCCCCCTATTCAATTTTATATCCAATGAATAGTACATACCAGATCCCCTTCTCCTGTAAATGGTGAATGTCCTCCCATTACAGATGCAGGCGTTGGGGGTGATCTGCAGAAAAAAAACTCTGGCCCCATATTCCCCTCATTTGCAGGATGGGCTGAAATTTTCAAAAATGTGCCCCCCAGCAGCCGCTCTGGGCCATTAAAACTGTACCCTAGCTTGAGAAGGAGGCCACACACTGCACACACAAGCAGTCTCTGATGGACTTGTTGAAGCCCTCTAATATCCTCAATGCAAGATAACTGGGCCTTCCCACATCCAAGGAGTGTCGGAGAGTGGAAGAGAGTGCCAGCTGCCAGAAGGGCATAGAATATGGTAAATATCATACAGTATTTATACCAATCCCTTTAGACAGAACAAGTATGTAACCCTTGCATTCCAGAGGTGGACCCCGCTATCAGGCTATCTATGTGTCCAGCCTACAGTCAAAGTTTATTTACATTATATATGTTTCAGCAAAACATTTCAGTAATGCAGCAAAACATTGAAATAACTTATATACAAAAGACTTAGGCCCCGTACACACGGCCGAGGAACTCGACGTGCCAAACACATCGAGTTCCTCGGCCAGTTCAGCCCTGAAGCCGCCGAGGAGCTCGGCGGGCCGAGAGCTCCCATAGAACAATGAGGAAATAGAGAACATGTTCTCTATTTCCTCGCCAAGGTCCTCGTCGGCTTCCTCGGCCGAAAGTGTACACACGGCCGGGTTTCTCGGCAGAATACAGCCAGAAACTCGGTCGGAAGCTGAATTCTGCCGAGGAAACTGGTCGTGTGTATGGGGCCTTAGGGCCCTTTCCCATGTACAGATCCCCTGAGGATCCGTACGGTTCTTATCCACTTGTACAGCAGGCATCGCTCCGTTGATCCTCGCTGAGCCAGCAGATGACAGGGCGGTCCCTGCACACTGTGCAGAGACCGCCCTGTCAGATCTCCGCTCTCCCCTATGTGGGGATTGGATGAACACGTACTGTCTGTCCGTGTTCATCCAATCCACTCTGCAGATGGATGGAAAAATAGGATTTTCCTCCGTCTGCATAATCGGAGCATTGCGGATGGTCCATATTTGCTTTGATTTTCTTTTGCTCTAGACTTTGCAAGTTATCTCATATTATCAGTGTAATTATATACAAATGTAAGGCATATACAGTACCATAAATCATTTAAAGATTTAGCAGTTTTAATGCATGACCCTGACAAGATACACTGTAGTACAATGAGTAGCAATGCATGTTATTGATCAAATGCAACACTGATTTTCTTATATGTATATTTTTTTGTATTCTTCAGTCTCAACATTGGTGATAAAAATATGTTTGCAGATCTATGACCCACAATAACCAGATGCTTTAAACAAATTGTCTCAATGTTAGGATTGCTTCTCACCTTTGTTCTAGCAAAAGTAGTTGGAAATGTTTTTAATAGGCTGCCATGAATCTCTAAGCATCGGGATTTGACAAGAGCAAGTGTGGATTTCTTGCTTGAGATGATTCAGTATCTATTCTTTTTTTCTTCAAGGTCAGGGGATATCACATTTTATTTTATGCATTTTTAAAAGAATGTAATTGCATTTGTTCACTCCAAAATCCTTGGGTCGAAGATGAATGTATGCGTAAGAAATCCTAAGGCCTTTGGATGGATAGGAGGTTTTTTTTAGCTGACGAAAGATGGAGAGTCAATCAAAGCTATGTTGCAAAGCCTTTGAAAAAGAAAACTGACTTAAAGATAACAAAAAAAAAATCTCAGTTCTGTAAGATTATTTACTTAATTTTTAATACTTCATAGGAGCAATGTATGCAGCAGATGATGGTATTTGATAAATCCACATCTTTGAATTCCTTCCTTGACTTTAATCTCAGAGGTTAATTTATGATTTGTCTGTTCATCTAACAGAACCTGAGGGATTACACAGACCATCAGGTCACCTTCGCTGATGTATCTATATGATTTTTCGACAGCTAGAATGAAGTCAATGTAAAACAAAAATAGAATTACTTACACTACAATTGAGTTAGCACTACACCACAAACTTATTTCTGCAAAGTAGATGTAGATTAAGGCTTGCTTCAGAACACAACAAATTATTTCTCTTTGAGTTTAAATCTGTAAAAAAAAGGAATTCTTCTGGCATGCTAAACTGAAGTCATTGACACTTTTTCAAATACTAAGATGCGCTAAGACAAAAACTACAGCAATAAGCATAATAATATTTAAAACATGTAAACCCTATAAATCATATATTTTTTTAACCTCCCTGGCGGTATGATTCTTTCAGAAAAAAGGTGCTGAAAGCGGTACCATTATTTGCAAGGAAATTTGGCGTTTTATACTGTAGGCCCGTAAGTTTTAGGAATAACTCACTTAAATCTGACCAAACAAGAGTCTTGTAGGCATCCCGGGTATGACATTTTTTTTAAAAACAAAATTATAAATTATAATATAATAAGTAATTATAAATAATTATAACAAATAATAATATAATTATAATAAAAATTATTCAATAATGTAATCAACTCAAAATCACTGAAATTTGCTCAATTGCAGAATTGTCGCTGTCATTACTTTAATTTTTTTATGACGGATTTCCATACAAATCGCTATCGCACAATTCTGCAAGTGATTATAATTTATTATCGCTGTTTTCTAGCTGCTCTAAAACCATTTTTGACATAAAAAGACACTTTTGGTTGCTATGGACAATCTACAGTTTGCAGGGAGAAAGAACAGTTTGTATTATATAAAAGAACATGTATGGCACTGGGCAGACCACTAGGGACAAAGGGGGTGTGTATAACGTCGCAGGGAATGGAGATCGGCGGCACAGGAGGACGCTGTGTGAATCGAGCGAGCACCCACTCGCTCACACAGCGCGGTGGCATCGCTGGATCCAGGGACAAGGTAAGTAAACACAGTCTGTGGATGCTGCGAGGCAAGCCCGAGTCTGACTCGGGGTTACCGATCGCAGCACAGAAATCTAACCCCGAGTCAGGAGGGTTAAGACAGGATGCTATTGCTTCCACTTATATTTTATCTGCTGCCTTGCAATTACTACAGTCACCCCCTCCTTCTATTATATGCTCTCTCACTCACATTTTGAATCTCTTCCTCTCTACTGACACCTTCCCCTCACCTCTAAAGCATGCACAGACCACCCCATATGTAAAAAGCCCCCCTTGGACCCCACCAACCTGAACAACCTAAGACCTATCTCCTTGCGCCTATTTATCTCCAAGCTTTTAGAATGCTTTGCCTACAACTATCTGAATGCCTACATCACTGAAAACAACATTCTTGACCCCTTACAGTCTTGCTTTCGCTCAAAGCACTATGTATAAATGGAGCTATGATATGAGTAAGCTGGAAGTGCTGGAGTGCTATGCAGGGATGGAACAAGAATAAAGGTATACCCCACTTTTAAGTATACAATGAGGTTTATTTACTAAAGCTGGAAAGCACAAAATTAGGCTCACTTCTGCATAGAAACCAATGCGTTTCTAACCCCCAGCTTGTTCAATTAACCTGGAAGCTCATTGGTTTTTATGCAGAAGTGAGCCTGATTTGGCGCTTTCCAGCTTTAGTAAATAAACCCCATTGTGTTTTTCAAGGTGGGGTATGCCTGTAAATTGGTAGAGAGGCTGGAAATAAGAACATTTAAAAATGGGACAGTGTGATAGAAGATAAAGAACTGTAAACAATATTTAAGGTTATGTGAAGGTGACGACAATAGGGAATATACAGTGTTTTAATTCCCAAAAGAATATACAGTGTTAAACAGATGTGGGATGGAAAGATAAATAGATAAAGTGTGCAAAAAAATGTATATTCACATTGGAAAGTGAATGTTTACTTTGCTTAGTAAATTAGGTTAAATCGTGTGCATTCCAATCATCCAATTATATGCAAGAAAAATATCTATTTTTTTTCTTCTTTTGCACATGACTGAGTATTCAAAGTAAATACAGCATCAACATAGTTACTAAGCGAAGTGAACATACACTTTGCAAACAGTCTCATCAACCACAATATCTTAATTTGTGTACCTATTTAAGCACATAATAGTTCTCTTACTACATTTTCACCTTTTAACGAGCACTTTATTTATATAAACCTGCTAATTAAAAAAAAAATAGGTACATAAATACAGTATAGAGAATGTGAATTGTTAAATCAAAAGGTAAAAAAAAAAGTAAAATAAAAACCCATAAAATATTGTGTAGAACAAACATCAACCTAAGGGGTATTTTTCACTCCCAATATATTTTATAGGTTTTCCAATGGTTTTTAATCATATTTTTGTGAGAATATATTTTTTTTATTTTTTATTCACACATCTATACATTTGGACCTTTGGATGTAGTTATTCACATTCTATACACTGTATGTATATACCTATGTGTACTGAAAACTTGTATCCAGCGCCTCTTTTTCATATTTTTTTCACCAAATAAATAGGGGAGCATTAACCTACTCAATTTATCTAAAGATAACCCTTCAGAATATGGAGATGGTAGCTATGACTTGGTTTTGAAGGGGCAACATCTTTGTTGCTATCATCCTTACTCTTGCTTCACTGCATAGAACGTCATCAACCTGGAACAAGCATGTGTATATCAGTTTTCAGAATGACTGAATTTCAGTTTTTTTTTTTTTTTTTTTTTTTTTTTTTTTTAAGTGTATTTTGTGCGTGTACTCGAGAGAGGAGCCGGACTGCAGGAGTTGGGAGTAGGCAGGCCTCCCCCAGGGGCAATCTGCCACCTTTCTCCATGCCCCGGTTGGCAATGGCGGGTGCGTGAGGGGGTCCTCCCACACAGCCCGCCCTACCTGCTCCGCTTTGAAGCCCAACGGGGCAGAGGGACTCCCTATAAGGGAGTGAGAGGATCTAGCCCGCTCAACCAGCCCCGTTAGTCCTTCGCCTCTCTTTTAGAGACCGCGTGGTCAAAGTGCGTGTGTATTAACCCAATTTCGAGTGCGTGTGTAGGTGTGGTGGTTTTTGTGGGAGGGGGGTGGGCGTACTTAGCGCAGGCTTACCTCGCATAGCACACCCACCGGGAGCCGGGCTGAGACCACCAAACTCAATTCACATGTAGCCGAGACTGGGAACCGAACCCCTAGCTGCAGAGGTGAATGGCTTGTCAGCGCAGTGCCAATCGCGTTGAGCCACCGCAGCTCCGACTGAATTTCAGTTAGTTTTTTTTTTCAAGTAAGTGATTCTCCAAGTAAATAAGGGTGTAAAGGGACAGCATCCTAGGAATGTATACCTTCAATAATAAATAAGCAATGGCAACTATCATATTTATATCCATAAACGTTCCTTTTTAAGGAACCTGTACGCTCGCCATTTCCTTTGCTCAACATTCCAAGTTGAATTTAGAGTTAATAGCTGTTGTTACTATTATTTTATAGCTGTTATTATTATTATTATTATTATTATTATTATTATT
This sequence comes from Rana temporaria, assembly GCF_905171775.1. Taxonomy (NCBI): domain Eukaryota; kingdom Metazoa; phylum Chordata; class Amphibia; order Anura; family Ranidae; genus Rana; species Rana temporaria. The sequence continues at coordinate 94,396,263 of NC_053497.1, forward strand.
ATTAATGATATTTTTTTTAAATTGGTATACTACATGTCTGGTAGCTGCTGTACCTCCTGGCTTCATAAAAAAAATGTACAGTACACATTACCTAGCTGAGTGTGCATGTTTACAGAGCTGCTGACTTTTAGGCTGCTTTCACATTGCAGCGTCGAGCCGCGGTGACGGTATAGCCGCGCTATTTGTAGCGCGGCTATACCATCGTGTTTACCGCGATATTCGGGTGCTAGCGGTGAGGTTTTAACCCCCGCTAGTGGCCGAAAAAGGGTTAATACCGCCCGCGTTGCGGGCGGTATTACCGCGCTTTCCCATTGATTTCAATGGGAAGGCGCGGTATAGGAGCGGTGAACACACCGATCCTATACCGCGGTAAAGATGCGGCTAGCAGGACTTTTGGAGCGTTCCTGCTAGCGCACCGCTTCAGTGTGAAAGCCTTCGGGCTTTCACATTGAAGACTACAGAGCATGATTTTTCATGCGGTATAGCAGCGCTATTTTTAGCGCTGTACCGCATGAAAAACGCCCCAATGTGAAAGGGGCCTTAGAGAAATGGGTGGAGTAAAGTGACGCTTGCAGAGAGACAGATGGATAGGAAACAAAACTATGGGTAAAGGTGGTTATGATAATGGAATCCAGTGGTTAGTTTAGGTGGCTGGAGAAGTTCAGTTCAGTCTTGAATGGGTTAAGACGCTCTAGAGGTGCAGCCAGCTGTGGAAGAGGAAGCAGCTCTGTAGATATATGATGTGGAGAACAGCGGCGCCCATGAATTAAGCAATTAATGATGAATTTATTAAGATACAAAATTAAAATAAGAATTACCTCACATGGTAAGGCTAAAAAAGGTAGTCACAAGGGGGGAGGCTTGTTGTGTAGTCCTGATCCACATAGCTGGCTGTGTGGGGTGCTGCTGTGGGGTGCTGTTGTGGGGTGCTACAGCTGTCTTGCTAGCTGCAAGGGTTTTAATATACTGCTCTCAGATGAGCACTGCTGTTCTCCACATTATATGACTGTTAGAGAAGACTGCCAGTAGCAGTTTTCTGTTTCCAACTAATTTTTCTTAGAATAAAATTGCAACAGTTTGTTTGTTTTGGGTGATATAGAACAGAACTTCTAAGATTCTGGTTCTACCTTACATGTTGCACTGTAGAAGGTTGTGCTCAGATTTTAGAACACTTTTTATTTTTGAAACATCATGATGCTGGTATATAAAATATATAATGATCTTGCTGAGAGTCAGTTTTTGGCAGAGTCAAACGTATTTGTAGAGGGCAGGTACTTCTCCTACAGCCCTGTTTTTTAAACAGATAAACAGAGAGAGGAGGGTTTGTTGGTGTCTACATAGAAGAGACCCGTGTGCAGCCTGGAACTCACTGAAAGACTTGCTTGAATGTACCAGGTTGGTGAGCCTACATTTCTTTTGGATTTTGAATATGTGCTGAAGCTAAGCACACTTGTGCTTCTGTGTTAAAATGGTGTATTACTTTGTTAAGAAGCTATACCTATTATGTTTGAGTTGAAGCTGAAGAGAAAGACTGTTGTTTTTATTTGCTGACAAACAAAGCAGATTTAAGTTTATAGAACTGTCTAATGATGAGCAGGGATGCATCTGCCATAACATATAGACACAAACTTCTACTAAAGTATAAAAACAATTTAAAACTGAACTCCAGTCCTACCTTTTATTCCGAAATCTGTAGAAAGTCCTCTCCTGTGTTGAAATGGATTATTATCAATTCCCAGCAAACTTACATCTTCACAATATAACCCAGAGAAGTGATAGCATCTATGTTGAGCCTACTTTAATTTCCGTTTCCATTCCCCAATCACCTTTTCTCCAGATTTATACTGTTGTTGGTCCTCCTCTTACAGCTATTAGCTTTTTCTGCCAGTAATCATTATTTTGCTGCACATTATATGAATAAACACATTCCTAGCATCCAGTGATTAGATCACTGGATCTAAAAAAGTTTTTCTTGAAAGCAACATTTTTTGAATCAGAAAATTTAGTTGGGTGTTTCTGTTACGACTACAATTTTTATTGTTTCTGGGTGGATGTCAATAGGTTTTTTAAAAGGTGGTCTATTTCTTTGAAGACCATTTTAACCACTTACCCCCCGGACCATATTGCTGCCCAAAGACCAGAGTACTTTTTGCGATTCGGGACTGCGTCGCTTTAACAGACAATTGCGCGGTCGTGCGACGTGGCTCCCAAACAAAATTGGCGTCCTTTTTTTCCCACAAATAGAGCTTTCTTTTGGTGGTATTTGATCACCTCTGCGGTTTTTATTTTTTGCGCTATAAACAAAAATAGAGCGACAATTTTGAAAAAAATGAATATTTTTTACTTTTTGCTGTAATAAATATCCCCCAAAAATATATAAAAAAACATTTTTTTTCCTCAGTTTAGGCCGATACGTATTCTTCTACATATTTTTCGTAAAAAAAAATCGCAATAAGCGTTTATTGATTGGTTTGCGCAAAAGTTATAGCGTTTACAAAATAGGGGGTATTTTTATGGCATTTTTATTAATATTTTTTTTACTAGTAATGGCGGCGATCAGCGATTTTTTTTTTGGTATTGCGACATTATGGCGGACACTTCGGACATTTTTGACACATTTTTGGGACCATTGGCATTTTTATAGCGATCAGTGCTATAAAAATGCATTAGATTACTATAAAAATGCCACTGGCAGTGAAGGGGTTAACACTAGGGGGCGGGGAAGGGGTTAAGTATGCCTGGGTGTGTTCTTACTGTGGGGGGGGGGGGTGGCCTCACTAGGGGAAACACTGATCCTCGGTTCATACAGTGTATGAACCGAAGAAAAGCATTTCCCCTGCTGACAGGAACGAGAGCTGTGTGTTTACACACACAGCTCCCGTTCCCCGCTCTGTACCGAGCGATCGCGTGTGCCCGGCGGCGATCGCGCCCGCCGGGCACACGCACGGGAGTCGGGGGCGAGCGGGGGGCGCGTGCGCGCGCCTCCGGCGGCGCGCGTGCGCCCCTAGTGGCGGCTAAAGGGTAGGACGTCATAATACGTGATCTCGCCTAGGAGAGCCACCTTGTGGACGTATTATGACGGTGCGGCGACGGCAAGTAGTTAAGGGATTTGAAATAAACAATTCAATAAAAAAAACATCACATACATTGCGAACTTCTTATGTAACAGTTAATGAACATTACCCTTGGACTTGCTCTTATTAATATTACAAATATTAGTATTTGACTTGCAAAAAAACGTTGTAAAATTGTCTCCTAATGTCACAGGCATGAGTATTTAAGCTGCTAAAACAATGTAAATGTCATGATTTCATTACTACGAGAATATACTTCCAACCAAACATCTTAGTTTTGCTCAAATACACCAATTTTCTTTCTTGATTTCATGACAATAATCATTTTGGTTGACCGGTGTTTCTCTGTGTGATTGATCTTTGGTATTTTTCTGCCTCACATGGGATGATGCAATCAGCCTGCTATTGTTATAGTGGAACCTGAAAGTTTGGCTTGTGGTGAGCCTGACCTTTTCCTGCTAGCACAGAATTATAACAGCATAATTATATGATCTCAGAGCCAGCGATCCTTGCCCTGTAGCCTTTAATGTTTTACATTAAGCTTCTACTAGTTAAAGTAAGAAATGTACAGCATTTTCTATCATACTATTTTATAGCATAGCTAGCAAAAGTGTACCCATTTATGCACCTGGGAGATTAAAGGGTGTAACAAAATCTGTGATGCATGTGACTTGAAGTATCATTATAAAATCCACTGTGAAGGAGGCACTACCGTTTGAAACAGGGAGCAGTGGGTGTAACATTAATAAGAGAGTTTATAACTGTATACTTTTTCCTTAGCTTACCTGGATTGCTAAGATACTTCATTCTCAGGGCAGGAACAATCAATGCAAAAAAGTGAATGCTATTATTTATGACATTCTTTACTTATCTCTAGCTCTATGCCATGTTTATGGCAGTGACCATTTTGCCAGTGTTTTGTTTGTGTTTGTTATAGCAGTACATACTCTATGGAAAACATGGTAACTGCATGTCTAGGACCTTATGATTGCTTAGCAACAGGAACTCCATTCTAGATGCTTTGGTAAAGGGAGACCCTGAATTTCCAATTAAATATATGCCTTGGCAATTCCCAAGGCAGCTACAACTACATATTCCTCTACATCCTGTCTGCTTTATGTACTAAAAGAGTTATGCATACAAGGGTGGTTTACTATGGTTCCATGTTTCCCCTGGGTTGAATGGGGCTTACTTGGCTGAACTTGATTTTTAATTTGAACCCAGAATATATATATATATATAGGGTGTAGAATGTTTTTGGCTTCAGCACAAGATACAAGTAAGTATGACAGATCCTGTCTGGCACTCAAACTGTGCATTCTTGACTTCTGCATTGGTTTGCAATGCAACGTTTACAAAGTACATATTAATGAGACAACCTGTAAAGCTCAACCATGTGACCAAACACATGAATGCTTTATTACATGATTATGCTCTTACATGATTAAACTGTCACCACCCTCCTTTCCTCCAAAAGGTGCAAGTAATTATGTGCCATACATTTGGCATTTCAGGTGTTAGTCCTATTTTCTAAACCTTGCAATGTGGTGCACCGTGTAATGAAAAGCCATGAAAAGTTAGTTACCCTATATTTTCAATGCCTATTGGTTCTAGAGAAGTCTCTGCATTATGGTACATACCTAAAATAAATACAAACTGGGCTCATGTGCTTGAAAAGAGATTATTTTTTCCACTCAAATGTTTTTTCAGAGCTCTGCTTCTATACTTTCTGGGTAAACAATGCAGGAGTTTATAAATGTATCACATTTACACTCCTACATCAATCCTAATGACTGCAGAAGCAGAAACAGCCACATTCATGAAAGGGTAGGTAAAGAGTATGTAACCATTATTTAGCACTGAGGTCAGGCAGTATTTTTTGAATGAGTTACTGTACAAATAAGGGTCTACAATGATACTGCCTGGTGTGATGTGCTAGTAAATTTGCATATTGTCTCCAGTTTGTAGTTGTTACTACAAAACATGCAGATCCAGCATGCTGCATATACAGTAAACATTAAGGCAATATCACATAGGGGGCAATTTACTAAAACATGTATGATAATTGTTAAAGTGGACCTTGCACAAAAACAGCAAAGTCAACTTATTTAGTGTGGATCCCTTTGTTAAAATACTGCATTATACTGTAAAAAGTGTACTTCTGCCCATGGTGCTCTAGGTGAATTTGACATCAACACCCTTTAGGCAAATTCTCAGAGAAAGTTGAATATCCCAAAGTTAAAAAGGTGAACCTACCCTGTGCTGCAGCCTCTTCTCGAGACATCTGGGCTATTCAGCACTCCAGGCGATCTCATTATTAGGAAACATTTATTTTAAAAGCACAGTCAGGGTGGGGAAAAAAAATGTTAAATCATTTATCGAAAAGTTGTAATACACCTTGTAGTACATTACCCCCTAATGTGCAGATTTGTCTGTGTGCTGTCTGTGTTTTTTGTCAGCCATCTGACGTTTTAGTTTTCATGTACAGACATGTGCTTGTGTTTGTTTTTTATTTTGCTTCTTTTTTATTTTTTATTTTAACCCAACTGGACAGCAGAGGAATAAATGGCATCTATTAATTATCTTACAGACTGGACTAGACTATTAGACTGTGGAACCTGTACACCAAAAAGTAAGCTCCGCTTTCCAATAAATTTTCTATCTTCATTTCTAACATGCTTCGAACAGTTTAGTACATGCATAATTTCCTCACCACTAAACTGGCATAGTGTACGTCTTGATCATCTCATTTATAACCTACCATTCCATTGCTTGACTTAATCTTGTGAACAGTAAGGAGGATGATTTACTGAAAGCTTAAGTTTTACTCACCTCATTGTACATTAAACAGCCAACAGAATTAAAACAAAGTATTAAAAGTAAAGAGACAAAAATCTGGTAATCTCAATTGGTGGCTAAGCAGATCATTTTTTGAGCTGATGTAAAACTTGTTGGAGCAAATCACTCATTATGTGTTTAAAGGGAGAGCAATTGTTAATAAAATGTGTTGCTTAGATTATATGTTGCTAGATACTATTAATAGACAACAAACGTATTAACACATTTTAATTAAAAAAATGTTATTGACCTAAAAACATCCTTAATAACTACTGGGGAGTCTGGGACAGTTTGATGGCTACAAAAAACAACTAGGGATGGACAATCTGCTCAGGCTCATTTTGCAGAGTTTGTCAAATCTATTTAAAATTTTCAAAACTTTAATGTAGCAGTGTATCTTGTATATGCCTATGATGAAGAATCAAGATTCAAAATTCTGGCCATTTTCAAGACTAATAGTCAATTATCATAAATAGTGTAAAAAATAACCCCATTCTGCCTTTAAGCAACTAGCAGCTAACACAGCAAACAGATCATAGCTATACACAGAAAAAAAATATAGTGTAGCGCTAAATGTCCAAGTCAAAAAATTACAAATGACAACCAGACTGTGTGAATAAATATTGGGATGTGAATCAATATAAATGTGAAAACAATATCATGTTGTATTGAAGAAGCAAAACTGAACAACTGAGTATTTTTGCAAAAAACAATAAAAGTCCACTGTGTGTCTGAAACAAAAGGACTGTGAGAAGATGAATGAAAACTTCAAAGCATCATGCTGACATCCAGACAGTGAACATAAACAATAGTTGAAAGTGAGGTGAACCACCACCGATGAAATTAAGGCTTACCAGATAGTTTTGATCTCAGGGGAACATACATTCTGTGAGTCAAACAAGCTTGTGTTGTCAGGTGACAAAAATGGATGAAGACTTAGGCCTTGTACACATGACCGAGAATCTCGTAGTAAAAGAAACATCGTTTTCCTCGACAAGTTCCTTTTCAGGCTTGTCGAGAATCTTGTCAAGCTTTCTTTGCGTACACACTGTCAAGACAAAATCTCGTTGTTCTCAAACGCGGTGACGTACAACACATACAACGGCACTATAAAGGGGAAGTTCGATTCCATTGGCACAACCCTTGGGGCTGCTTTTGCTAATCTCATGTTACTGCGTGTTAAGTAAAAGTTTGGTAAGAGACGATTTGCGCTTTTCAGTCTGTTATAGCGTGACGAATGTGCTATCTCCATTACGAACGCTACTTTTACCGAAGGTCCGCTCCCGTCTCATACTTTATTCTGAGCATGCACGGGTTTCTAAGCATACACACAAACGTGTTTCTCGCTGTAAACCAGCCTGACGAGAAACACGATGAGGAAATTGAGACTCCCGATGAGAAATAAGAGAACTTTTCCCATCGAGAACCACAACAGTTTTCTCGACGAAAAAAATACACACGACCGTTTTCCTCGGCAAAAAAGCTCTGCCAACAAGTTCTCTTTTTTTTTTTCTTGTCGGGAGGCTTAATTTTCTCGTCGTGTTTCTCATCGGGCTGGTTTACAATGAGAAACACGTTTGTGTGTATGCTTAGAAACCCACGCATGCTCAGAATAAAGTATGAGACGGGAGCACACCTTCGGCAAAAGTAGCGTTCGTAATGGAGATAGCACATTCGTTACGCTGTAACAGACTGAGAAGCGTGAATCGTCTTTTACCAAACTTTTACTTAACACGCAGTAACATGAGATTAGCAAAAGCAGCCCCAAGGGTTGTGCCAGTGGAATCGAACTTCCCCTTTATAGTGCCGTTGTACGTGTTGTACGTCACCGCGTTTGAGAACAACAAAATTTTGTCTTGACAGTGTTACGCAAAGAAAGCTTGACAAGATTCTCGACAAGCCTGACAAGGAACTCGTCGATGAAAACGATGTTTCTTTTATGACGAGTTTCTCGGTCGTGTGTACGAAGCCTTGGAAATCCTCAGTGACGTGACCATGAAACATCCAGATATTCATAGAATCTAGACATGTGCATTAGTTTTCATCTGAATGCATTTTTGGCTGAATTTTGGGGATTTTCGCGTTCGTTTTAACAAACTATAACGAATGTGCAGAGTCCGAAATCTGAAAGATCCGACATAAAAATGCTTTATTTTTGTTTCGTAGTGACAACAGTTCAATATAGATAGAAGATTCGACATGACGGTGACAATAGCAATCTGTGTCTATCGAACCTGTGGTTGAATGTGCCTAACCTAACTCTATTAGTCTGAGATTATTCGACATAGAGAGAAAAGATTTGACATTATAGAGACATGAAGATTCGACGAAGCAGCTTAAAACATACGATCAACACGAGCGGACATTTATGGTCAAATGCTCCGCCCATAGGCTATAGAAGAATTCTAATGTTGGTTGACTAGTAATAATAATTAATAAGTATAATTATTACTAGTCATACAACATTAGAATTCTACTATAGCTTGTGGGCCGAGCATTTGACCAGAAATGTATGATTGCGGCGTTGTACAGTTTAGCTGCTTCGTCAAAACTTCTTAGAACATTTGACAGACACCATAAGCCTTCAATGACAGATTCAACCTTAATTCATTCGGATTTTCAGACGAATGCATTTTTAAATGAAACAAAATGAATAAAAACAAATTTCGGAAGTAACTAAATCATTTTATTTTTCGGACGAAAACGAAATTCCAAAACAAAATATTTCAGTGTGCACATGTCTAATAGAATCACAATTCCCATAAAGGATATATCGATGGAGGGTGATATCAAATTCTCACCAATACGGCATAGATGTTCAGAAAGAGGAAAGCAGAAGAAGAAGGTCACATAGCGTAAATCCATAAAAAAATGAACAATACTTTAATGAAGCTATAAAACTTACATTTAGAAGGTTAAAAAGCGATTTGGTTTACAAATATGGCGGCAGTGGAGTCCGTCCCAGGGAGACTGACATTTTGCCAGTTCCTGCTGAATTTCAATCCATCTATGGGCAGACTTATTGTACTGAAGTTGTTCTATAGATTGATTTACAAATAGCCTGTCAGTTTTTTTGGTTTGATCCCTGCCAGTGGCACACCCCCCTTGTCCCCAGTGGTCTGCCCAGTGCCATACATGTTCTTTTATATAATAAAAACTGTTCTTTCTACCTGCAAACTGTAGATTGTCCATAGCAACCAAAAGTTTCCCTTTATGTCAAAAATGGTTTTAGAGCAGCTAGAAAACAGCGATAATAAATTATAATCACTTGCAGAATTGTGCGATAGCGATTTGTGGGGAAATTCGTCATTAAAAGAAAAGTAATTACAGCGACAATTCTGCAACTGAGCAAATTTCAGTGATTTTGAGTTGATTACATTATTGAATAATTTTGGTATAATTATATTATTATTTGTTATAATTATTTATAATTATTTCCTATATTATAATTTATGATTTTGTTTTTAAAGAAAATTAATACCCGGTATGCCTACAAGACTCTTGTTTGGTCATATTTAAGTGAGTTATTCCTAAAAATTACAAGCCTACAGAATAAAATGCCAAATTTCCTTGCAAATAATGGTACCGCTCCTAAAATCTGAAATAATCATACCGCTAGGGAGGTTAAGAGTTATAGCTCTGATATTTAAAAAAAATGATTATATGGAAATACGGTAGGGTGTTTTGGTGCACTTGGGTTGAGCGTGTGGTATTTTAGATGCACAGTGTTTAATTTTTTATTTATTTTTAACACTGTAGCAAGGTACTGTGAAAAGGAGGCAGCTCTTGAACAGATTGTCATCAACATCTGCCCAGTGTGCTTACCCCAAGCTAAAGCATTGTATTAAAGAAAAATGAAAAAAACATTGAATTAAAGATCTGGCTAGTAATCACTTTTTGCGGACAGCTATACGGCGGCAGGTCGGCTCTGCTGGGCGAGATCACGTAGATCTACGTCATCTCGCCGAGCTGCCAATAGGGCACCCTGCTCGCCCCTGATGCCAACGCACATGCCCGGCGGGCGCGATCACCGCCAGGCACCCGCGATCGCTCGTTACAGAGCGAGAACCGGGAGCTGTGTGTGTCCTGTCAGGGGGAGAAATGCCTGATTGTCTGTTCATACAATGTATGAACAGCGATCAGTCATTTCCCCTAGTCAGTCCACCCCCCCTCTTCAGTTAGAACACACCCAGGGAACATACTTAACACCTTCTTCGCTCCCTAGTGATTACCGCCATTATTAGTAAAAAAAAAATTAATAAAAATGCCATAGAACTATCCCCTATTTGGTAAGCGCTATAGCTTTTGCGCAAACCAATCAATAAACGTTTATTGTGATTTTTTTAACGAAAAATATGTAGAAGAATACGTATCGGCCTAAACTGAGGAAAAAAATTGTTTTTTTGTATGTTTTTGGGGGATATTTATTACAGCAAAAAGTAAAAAAATATTCATTTTTTAAAAATTCTCGCTCTATTTTTGTTTATAGCACAAAAACGAAAAACCGCAGAGGTGATCAAATACCACCAAAAGAAAGCTCTATTTGTGGGGAAAAAAGGACGCCAATTTTGTTTGGGAGCCAAGTCGCATGACTGCGTAATTGTCAGTTAAATCAACGCAGTGCCGAATCGCAAAAGTGGCCTGGTCTTTGACCAGCAATATGGTCCGGGGCTTAAGTGGTTAAAAGGATAGATGGGTGATCTGTGCATACTGTAAAAGACAATACCTCAGCTGTTCAATTTAAAGAACGCAATCATAAATTGTTAAAGTAGATGTAAGCCCAACCACTAACATTTTATAAACATGATAATATGACTTAGAAAGTCTATTTAAATTTACTGTATTTATCAACGTATAACACATCTTCATTTTAAGAGGAAAGTTTCAGGAAAAAAACTTAAATTTTAAATAAAAAAACTTTTGAAGCAAAATAAGGGTCAGTGCCCATCAATGCAGCCTGATCAATGCCCATCTGCAGCTCCACAATTTCCCACCAATGCAGCTTAATAAATGCCAATCTGTAGCCTCACAATTGCCCATCAATGAAGCTTGATTAATGTCCATCTGCAGCCTCCCCATTGCCCTGAATGCAGCCTGATCAATGCCCATCTCAGGGAGGGGGGCGGGATGAGCGCCGTCAGATTACATACAGCGAGAATCTCCTGTTTACTCTGCGTCCTCTTTAATTCAAAGTACCACCTCCTGGGCCGGCTTCTATGATAGACAGAACACTGGTCCAATGCCGGCCCAGGAGACGGGACTTCCTATTACAGAGGCCGCTGAGTAAACAGGAGATTCTTGCTGTAGGTATTCCTACAGCACTTGTCCCACCCCCCTCCCCGTTCTCTCCGAGGCAGCCCAAATTGCGATATCGGCGTATAACACTATTTGCAACCGATTTGCAGGGTGAAAAAGTGAGTGTTATATGCCAATAAATACAGTAATTGCTAACTTTAATGAAAAAAAAATAGCTGCTGATACTGATATAAAGGTCCTTGTTTTGTACTCTTGTGCTCTTTGTCCCTGTCTCTCAAAGAAAACTACAAGACAAGGTATAGACCACTGTTGTCGCCATTTTAAGCTGAACACCAGCCTTACTTTCAGTCTTGAATAGCCATACAGGCGACTTTCCTCTACTGAAATTGATTACTCTGATTTCACAGCGAATTGTGAGTTTTTCAGAGTGTGCATTAAAAGCTGTAGTATGTCAGCTAGAGCTTTTCTCATTTCCAGGCTGGAGGACATCAACATTATCTAGCCTTTTCTCACAGCCTTGCTGTCCCTGGCCCACCACTTCCACTCATTGCATTTCAGCTCTTTCAATTATTGGGTCTCAGAATCACACATGGGAATTAACTAGGCTGTTTAGCATGCTAATACAGCCTGCCTAGGAATGCACACTCTTCCGGACTAACAACCACCCTTTAAGACATTTTGATATTTTCATAATGCCTCTGAGGAGTAAACCCACTGCTTGCATAAGGGCTTAAGGTTCCTGCAGGAGTACTGAGGCAGGGTGTTATGATGTTTTCGGAAGCTATGTACTGCACTCTATAAGCTTCTCACACCAGTCATGATCTACTTGCTTTGCAAGGAGAAACACAGACCCCAATGATGATGTTACTGGATCTAGAATAAAGTATGTAATGACAATAGAAATGATTTATTTAAATATTTTATTAACATGTTGATGAGTGAGTCTGAAGTAAAAGGAAATTCAAATATACTCATATTAAACTTCAGCTTAAAGAGACCTCTGATATAAACAAATACAGCCAGGAGCAATTAGGAAATATGCCATGTGAGAAAAACACATGCAACCTTTTATCATTGTAGTGCATAGGAACGGGACAGGCTGCAAAGTGGCTGCAGGACATCAACAACATTAAGATATAACAAAGGATGAAAAAGGTAAAAACTCTTCAAGCCCCTACCTCTAATGTTATAAGATACACAGCATTTTGCTACCTACATGTAATTCAGTCAGGATTTTCTACATAACATTCAGTGCTTGCATGCCCTACACTGCCTATGCTGTTGGTCAGCAGCACTCCCAATGCTTTCCTTATTGCATAAAAATAAATAAATATTGCACTTATCTAAAAAGCAAAGAGTGAGTAAAGCTGCTACACAACAATGTGACAAAAATTGCAAGAGTGATAAATATAAAAATGTAGTGCTGGTGGTTAAGGAGAAACTTCTGTCTCTCACTCCATCAATATGACGTGTAGGTAAACCGTGGAGGAACCCCAGGAAGGGTTACTAAAGCACGATGAAACAACTCCAAAAAAAACTCTCCATGTGCTCAGATTAATCTTTGGAGTTGTTCCATCATGCTTCAGTAACCCTTTCTGGGGTTCCTCTCATTCCCAATCGTCTCAACATTCGTTGGAAACAGGGTGGATACCCTGTGAGCTCCGGTCTGTTCCTCCTATCCAGGACATCATCCATCCAGGGTCTTTAGCCGAGGACTGTCGGGTTCTGACGGCCAAGTCTGAGTCATGAGACAGACAAGCTGAGCCAATTGGATTTCCAATGCATACATGATCTGCTGTCGCTGATAGGTAGATCCATTGGTGCTGGTAAGCGTATTCCATCTATTTCATTCAGTTGGAAGAAATTTTCTCCATGGTGATCTATGTGGCTACACGTCTATTTCCTCCATGGTTTACCTACACGTCATATTGATGGACATATATTGTGTTTCCTTCTTTTCTTTTTACATGTGGACTTATTAGCACATTTATTTTTATCCACTTTTTGTTTTTTTGTTTATATTTTTCACTGTCTCACACCCAGTGACTATATTCACTTAGTGAGATACGGAAGTTTCTCCTTAACCATCAGCACTACATTTTTATACTTTTCCTTATCGCAGATAATATGAATAACACAAGATCTACATATGATATTTCAGATGTGGGGATCAGAGAGGAACTTCCAAAAATCAAAATGTTATAAAGAGTTGTAAGTTTGTCCTTATAGTAGTATTAATTGTATTATTTTTTTTTTTAAATCTTTCCATTTAAATGCATCGATTTTCATCAAGAACTCTGTTATTGTTATATTATTCCTTATGTAAACATTTAAGGGCAGATCCAAAAAAGAATTACGCCGGCGTATCTATTGATATGCCGGCGTAATTTTACATTTCCCGCGTCGTATCTTTGTTTTGTATCTTCAAAACAAGATACGACGGCATCTCGGGTCGATCCGACAGGTGTATGTCTTAGTACGCCGTCGGATCTAAGATGCAATTTTTCGGCGGCCGCTAGGTGGCATTTCCGTCGAATTCCACGTTGAGTATGCAAATTAGCTAGTTACGGCGATCCACGAACGTCCGTCCGTCCGGCGCATTTTTTTACGTCGTTTGCGTTCGGCTTTTTCCGTAGTTAAAGCTACTGTTATGAGGCGTACTCAATGTTAAGTATGGCCGTCATTCCCGCGCCAAAATTTGAATTTTTTACGTAGTTTGCATAAGTCGTTCGCGAATAGGGATTTGCATAGAATGACGTCACTGTCGGAAGCATTGGCTTGTTCTGGGTTAATTTCGAGCATGCACACTGGGATACCCCCACGGACAGCGCATGCGCAGTTAAAAAAAAACTTTGTTTACGTTGAGTCACGACGTATTTACATAAAACACGCCCCCATTACAGAGATTTGAATGGATTCTTTGTGGATTTGAAAAAAAAAAGTAAGTTACGGCGGCGTAGTGTATCTTAGATACGCTATGCCCGGCGGATAAATGCGCCGCTGTACGTGGATCTGCCCCCTTGTTTTTACCTATCTGAATTTTTCACCCCTCTGTCTTTTAATGTGCTTCCGCCTCACTTCTTGTCAGGGTGCGTTCACATAATCTCCTTCCATGCTGGGGGCAGGACTAAATATCCCATGAGCATATAAACACGAATTCCAGAATATCTGCTGGTCAAATCAGTGACGGCATTTATTGTCAGTAAAATTCACATGGGTGGAGAGTTGGGTGGATCATAGGTACTCTTCTCCAGCAGGCCTACTGAGCTGCCTGTGCATGTCTGTGTACAAAGCAGCTTTTCATGTATCTGTTGTCCCAGGGGGAGTGCACATGTTGTAATGGCCACCGTGGTTAAAGTGGTTATTAAGAAAAACATTTTGAGCCATCAGTATCACCCCTCACCCACCCTCCCCCCATTTACCTTACCTGAGCTATCATTCAATCCAGTGCCATGCCCATCTGCAGCTCTCCTCTCACCTCACTTCCCGGTATTACAGGCTTTGATGAGGAAGCAGAAGCCATTGGCTCCCACTACTGTCATGCTGTCTGTGTCAATAGACGCAGACAGCAAGAATCGGGAGTGAGCCCACATAAGTGCCCCATAGAAAGCGGCTCATTATGGGGCACTTGCCGGGGGAATAGAAACCAGAAGCGTTGGCTGGGGACCTGAGAAGAGGACAGTCTGGGCCGCTCAGTGCAATGGAATTGCACAGAGCAGGTAAGTATAAACCTGTTTGTTATTTTTTTTTATTTATTGCATTTGCAATCACTTTAATGTACCCAAAAAAGGCAGTCAACTTATCGAATTAATCATATTGATCCTGAGATAAACATGCATGATAATAGATTTGTTAACATAGAATTTTCAACAGCCAATAAGCATTGCTGTTTTTTTAAATGGTTTCCTGCACCATGCTGGGACTTTAGTATAGTTTAGAATCAGTCTCTGATAAGTCGACAGGCACACATAACAGCATTTAGGACAGCAGAGTTTTAGTTCACCTTATCTAAGTGAGATCTAAGCAATCAGACAGGACACCATTTTAGATTTTGTACAGTTAAATTATTAACTTCACTTCATTGTAACCTACACAGTAGGCATGCTTCTAGAAAGACCTTTCACTTTTAGGGAATCATATATATCACCATCATCTAACGTTTTGCATTCTGTTTTATTAAAGTTTATTTTCCCCCGTAGGCCTCATAGTATGTTTTGAAATAAGGATGTTAGAGATCAGGGAGAAGTCCCATGCATTAGACTAGTTTCTTTAATATTGGTTTAAGTTGCGGCCCTTTTTTAGAAGACTTTAAAGGCTAGACCTAGTGGATGGAATCATGATGCTAAATATTTTCACAGGGCAACTAAGACTGGCCCTGAAAATAATTGTTAGGCATAGTTATAGATTAAGCCCAAGCAGGATGCATCTCCAGGATTATATCCTATGCCATTTGTTTTGCTTCCTTGTAGTCTGATTATTTAATCACATGTTAATAGAAACATTTTAGGGGGTTCACTTTGATGACACTACTTCTCATTCTGCTGCACCCTGTTCCAGACACGATGTTGCCAAAAATGCAGTGTCCTTGCTACTTTCTGTGTGAACTGAATACCTAAACAATCTTATTTTCCATCCAAGCTATCTTTAGTAAACTACAGTTTCTACACCTTTCTTTGTAACAAAGATGAAGAGGGGGAAGACGTTGTAGTAGACCAAAAGAGCACCGCAGCCTGGGTGATAACCATGAATATTTTTAAATAGATACAGTGGATTCAATTATCGTGACCATCCAAGGGTAGGAAGTGCATTATTTGCAAGATTGCCAGGAACAAATTAGGAAGAAAATATGGAATAAAACTAAGGAGACACTTCATCTAAGGGCTGGTATGAAATACAAAATGTTTTTTTTAGTTTAGAAATTAGAAATTTAGAAGTTTAGGAATTATCAATATAGATTTTATGGATGTGGCAGAAACACAGCATAGCAGCAGCAGCATCCCAGATAGGCTACTATGTAATAGACATATACAGCCAGATTCAGAGCGGTTTATGCCGGCATATCAGTAGATACGCCATCGTAACTCTGAATCTGCGCCGTCGTACATTTAAGTGTATTCTCAAATTGAGATACACTTAAATGTAGCTAAGATACGACTGCCTGTGCCGTCGTATCTTAGCTGTCTAGTTCCACCGGCTGCTAAGGGTGTGAATGCTGATTTACACCTAGAATGCGCAAATCAGCGAGATACGCCTATTCACGAACGTACGCTTGCCCATCGCATTAAAGATACGCCGTTTACGTAAGGCGTTTTCAGGCATAAAGTTATTCCACCAAAAAGCTGGCCTAGCCAATGTTAAGTATGGAAGTCGTTCCCGCGTCAAATTTTGAAAATTTGACGTCGTTTGAGTAAGTCGTCCATGAATGGGGCTGGACGTAATTTACGTTCACGTCGAAACCAATAAGTCCTTGCGGCGTACTTTGGAGCAATGCACACTGGTATATGTCCACGGACGGCGAATGCGTCAATCACGTTGGGTCACGATTCATTAACATAAAACACGCCCCCCTGTTCCTTATTTGAATTAGGCGCGCTTAGGCCGGCACATTTACGGTACGCCACCGTAACTTAGGACGCAAGTGCTTTGTGAATACAGCACTTGCCTCTCTAACTTACGGCGGCATAGCGTATATGCGATACGCTACGTCTGCCTAACGTTAGCCTCTCCGATGTGAATCTAGCTAATAGTATGTATGGTAAATAACGTTTGTGTATTTGGGCACTGCCTGCAGCAGGCACCAGTAGACATTAGGTATTTGCTCATATTTATGCATGTCTTTATGAATCAGAAATAACGTATCAAGTAATTTTTATAATATTTTCTGTAAAGTACAGCTTTCATCAAATGTATTACTTTGCAGTTTAGAGGGTGATGCTCCAACAGTCCTTATTTCAACCTTGTGAAACAGTAAAATAGAGCTTTTTTAACCATTGTGGGAGTGTCTATGGAAAATTACTGCAAAGTTTAATTGAAATACCCAGTAGTATTCTTACGCCATTGCACAAATACCAAAAGCAATTTAACTAAACATCTTACGTTTTCAACCTTGCAAAGATATATTTTTTTGTAGCTTGTGTATCTTTTACTTTTTTTTTCTATATCGCATTTATATATCTAAATATCCATTTCATTCATGTGTCATTGTTCAGTAACAGGAATGTGTATGTTACATGTCAAAGGGGTTGATTTGCTAAAACAGGAGAGTGCACAATCTGGTGCAGCTCTGTATAGAAACCAATCAGCTTCCAGGTTTTTGTTGTCAAAACTTACTTGAACAAGCTGACGTTAGAGGCTGATTGGCTGCTATGCACAGCTGCACCAGATTTTGCACTCTCCAGTTTCAGTAAATCAACCCCAAAGTGTGTTACCCTTACTATTCTTGCCTTAACAACCTTTTCAGTGGTTTCTTTCAATGCTGTATATTATTCAATACAAATGCATGTGTCATTAAAACATACTTGGTATTATAGCTATATATAGTCTGTCATTGTTGACCTACTTCTAAAAATACAAGTTACTAGACTGCTTTCACAACCTTCTGGCTTTAGTACTGAGTCAGAAAAGTCAAAGAGAAGCCTGGCTTTTGGGTCTATATAAAGCACTGTCAACATCATTAGCATGCATATCATAACCATACAGTACAGGACACAGGCTGGATATTCATAGACTTTATGTTATAAGCTGCTACCTAGTTGACATTGATAAAAGCGTTGCTGGGCATACCCATAGAGTACTACTGTATCCCTATGCCACTCAGCTTTTTCCTAGTGTCCTTACATGATGGACCTCTATTTTCTTATGGAGAATTTTTCCATGCTTAAATTGTTTTCTTAATTCCACAATTCATTTTATTTTTTAAATTCTTCAAACAACTCTTCACTGCCTTGTACAAGAACAATTGAAGCAGTGCATCTGGATTGGTCTAACCTCAGTAATACCCTGGGGACTGTTCCTGGACCCCAGGGTAGGGACAGCCTGTAATGTTTCTTGGGGCACTGGGTTCTGCTTGGGCGCTCTCCTTGGCACTGAGTGCAACAACTGTACTTAGTCACAGGGTCATGGCCTATTCATATGGTTCCTAGATCCTGAAGACCCCTTCAGGGGTATATCCACCATGCAAATTTCCTGAGATGTAGAAATATATAACCATTGCTTATAGTAGTCATATGCCCTGTACACACGATCGGTTCATCTGATGAAAACGGACCGATGGACCATTTTAATCCGACGAACCGATCGTGTGTGGGTCCCATCAGTTTTTTTCTGAACCTGTTTGAAATTTTTCGTATTGGTTAAAAAACCGATAGAAAAAACAATCGTCTGTGGGGAAATCCATTGGTCAAAAAACCACACATGCTCAGAATCAAGTCGACGCATGCTCAGAAGCATTGAACTTCATTTTTCTCTGCACACCGTTGTGTTTTACGTCACCGCGTTGGACACGATTGGATTTTTAACCGATGGTGTGTAGGCAAGACTGATGAAAGTCAGTTTCATCGGATATCTGATGAAATAATCCCTCAGTTCGTTTTCATCAGATGAACTGATCGTGTGTACAGGGCAGTAGAGGGGGATATTTACTAAAACTGGTGCACACAGAATCTGTTGCTTTTCTGCATAGTATTCAATCACCTTATAACTTCAGCTTCTTCAATTAATCTTTGACAATAAAACCTAGAAACTGATTGGTTACTAAGTGCGTTATTAACCATTTGCTTACTGGGCACTTAAACCCCCTTCCTGTCCAGGTCAATTTTCAGCTTTCAGCACCGTCACTCTTTGAATGACAAATGTACCCAAATGACATTTTTATCATTTTTTTTCACGCAAATAGAGATTTCTTATGGTGTTTTTTATTTTTTGCTAAACAAACAAAAAAGACAGAAAATTTGGAAGAAAAACGTTTTCATAGTTGATTTTGCTAAATTTTCAAACAGGAACTGATGGTGCTGATGTTCATGGGCACTGATAGGCTGCACTGATGGGCACTAATCAGGAGGCACTTATGAGGCTGCACTGATGGGCACTTATAGGCGACACTGAAGGGTGCTGATAGGTGGCACTGATGGGCACTAATAGACACTGGTAGGTGACACTAACAGATAGCACTGATAGGTAGCACTGATGATGAGACACTAATGGGCACTGATTGGCAGCACTGATGGGCACTGATAGGTGGCACTGGTGGGCATTGATATGTGGCACTGATAGGTGGCACTGATGGGCATTGATAGCTGGCATTGGTGTGCACTGGTAGGTGGCCTGGGGGGCACTGGTAGGTGGCAATGGTGGGCACTGCTTAGCAGCAAGGTGGGTGTGGAGCGTTTTTTTTCTCTCCTTATGGTATCAGCGTGAGGGGAAAAAGGCTGATTACCAGCTTCTGTTTACATCATGTGATCATCTGTCATTGGCTGGGAGCATGCAGGCAGCACATGCACGGGAGGACGTACATGGATGCGGTCCCGGCAATTTTGGCCCACACTGTAGCCATCTTTTGGCTATAGCACGGGCGGTAAGAGGTTAAGATTATTATGATAAAAGCATGGCTTTTCTTATATAAGAACAGATAGAGCTCAATAAATGAAAGACATGTCATGCCTTGCATATAGACAACTAAGAAATAGTTTGATAAACCCAGGGCTTTTTTCAGCGGAAATATGGGGGAACACAGTTCTGGCACCTCCAGCACTGAATGTATCTAATGGCAAGGGGTGCTAAAGAGTCTATGATGCTGGGTTCTAGAGAGTCTATGATGCTGGCTGCTGGGGGATCTATTTTTGCATGGGAGTCTATTGTTACTAGGGGGTGTCTGAGTGGTCAATTGAGGCTGGGAGGGATATACTGTTAAGGGAGAGGTCTATTGTTGCTTTATGTTGGAAGATCTGTTGTTGCTGCTTGGGGTCTATTGTTGCTGAGGTGTTTTTTTGTAAAAGGGGGCCCATTGTTGCTAGGGGGTATAATGTTGTGTGAGGGATCTATGGTGGTGGGGGGATCTATTATTGCTGGGGGTCTATGTTACTACATTTTTGTTATCAATAACAAATTGCATACACATGACTTAACACCACAAAAAAAACATGGTTCTGTATTCTCTAAAATGGGTGGTACTGGGAGGTGGGTAGAAGGGTGGAACCAAGGGATGGTACTCGGAGGTGGATAGGGGGCAGAGACAAGGGGTGACTCAAATAGGGGAAGTTCCTGCACCTATTTTCTGAGAAAAAAACTGGATAAATCCATAGAGCAGGCCTGGACAAAGTTCACACAGAACTAGAAGCCCACTTTAAAAACCTGGGATTCAACACTACGTAACCTGCATATGACTATACAGGTAGTTGGAAAATACATAGGGCCAGATTCATAGAGAACTGCAATGGCGTAACGTATCGTCTTTAAGTTACACCGCCGCAAGTTTTCCTCGTAAGTGTTGATTCACAAAGCACTTGAGTACAAACTTGCGGCGGAGTAATGTAAAGACGTCCGCGCAAGCCTGCCTAATTCAAATGGGGCGTGTACCATTTAAATTAGGCGCGTTCCCACGCCGAACGTTCTGCGCATGCTCCGTTAGGAAATTTCCCAACGTGCATTGCGTGAAATTATGGCGCCCCGACGTGTTTTTTGAATGGCGACGTGCGTAACGTACTTTCGTATTCCCGGACGTCTTACGCAAAAAAAAATTTTTAAATTCGACCCGGGAACGACGACCATACTTTAACATGGCTCGTCTAAAGTTAAGCCATGAAAAAGCAGGCCTAACTTTGCGACGGGAAAAACCGACTAGCGACGACGTAACGAACTTGCGTACCTTCGTGGATTGCCGTAAAAGCTAATTTGCATACCCGACGCTGGAAAACAACGCAAACTCCACCCAGCGGCGGCCGAAGTATTGCATCCTAAGATCCGACGGTGTAAGTCAATTACACCTGTCGGATCTTAGGGCTATCTATGCGTAACTGATTCTATGAATCAGTCGCATAGATACTCTCAGAGATACGACGGCGTATCAGGAGATACGCCGTCGTATCTCTTTTGTGAATCTGGCCCATAGTGAATCAACAGTTTCCATTTATTTCCATTTTACTATTAAAGGACAATTCGGGAATTCCCAGGAGTGCGGCTGTCCAAATATTTTTCTTTTGTTCTCTGCTACATGCATTGCCAGCACCCGTGGTCTCCAGGAAGCGATTGCCCAGCCAAGCAGCTCTATCTGGAGCTGTATTTTTTTTCTTTACCAGTAGAACATTGTTAAACAGAAAGTGTAGAAAATGTTCCCTTGGTTTGCTTGCATTGTGCTTCATTGTCTCTCTCAATACATATAAATTATGGTCCTGGAATTGAAAAGTGTAGGTTTGAGAATGAAGATGAAACATTTGCGCATGAGGCTCTCCACAGCCTTCTGATATACAGTAGCTCTTGCTGGTGGGGAGAGGGGTCTGAAAGGCTGGGGCTATGCGGGCATTGTGTTAAAAATAGCAAATAATGCGACTTCACTGGCAGCTGGAATGAGGCAGAAAGAACTAAGTCTGCATTTCTTGCATGCCAGCAGGACTTGGCTAATTCTGTTTTGTGTTATGCCAGCTTTCAATACAGTACCATTAGCTTCTGCATCCTCACCCAAAACATAACATTTAAATATGGCTTCTTACCGTTCCTTGGATTTTGTGAC
This sequence comes from Rana temporaria, assembly GCF_905171775.1. NCBI lineage: Eukaryota > Metazoa > Chordata > Amphibia > Anura > Ranidae > Rana > Rana temporaria. The sequence continues at coordinate 94,418,154 of NC_053497.1, forward strand.
TGCATTCGTTTTATTTTTTAGACTAAAAACTTTTTCAGCGAGAACAGAAAACACCTACTGACCTTGCCATAAATATGTCCTTGTTACATAAATCACAGTCATATCTTTTGTTGTGGAAATTACTTATCCCATCACCCTCCTAATGGAGATGTACAAAGTCAGACATGTTTGAAGTCCAGCTTGGGTGGCAGCAATGGATTACATAGATACAATGGAGGTGTGAGTGTAACCACCACCAGGAACTATGGTGTTCCCAGGATTACCATGTAAATTCAAAAGGGAAAAGGCCTGGAAAAATGATTATGCCCCACACCTAAAGTTTATGCTGCCTTCTTTCTTTTTTTTGTATTGGTCAGTAGAGAGGAACGTAGCCCATGACAATCGGTGTCATTTGGTGGGGCTACTGGGGGTTTAGTAATTCTGGTCCAAGAAGGACAGAAAGCCAACTTTGACTATACTTTCCCCTTTATTTAAGCTGTGTGTTTATGATCAATTTAGCCCAGAACTTTATCCCAAAAGAACATTTCTATAAGCAGAACATTCATAAAAAGAAAATCTTTATCTCTTATACAACAGTTCCTCGTACTTCCTAATCCTGATAATGGTGTTGCATAGGGATACATGACATATGTTCTTCATCCTTTAGCACTGAAATTCATAAGTGGTACCATAGCAAAAAAATTGCTTCTGCTTTAGATCTACTCTACAATTAAAGAACTTATGCCGCGTACACACGATCATTTTTTGGATTCTAAAAAATGAAGTTTTTCAGGCTCTAGAAAATTTTTTTTTTTTTTCAACTTGATCATTAAAACGGCCTTGCCTACACACGATCGTGAAAAAAAATGCTCTAGCAAAGCCCGGTGACGTACAACACGTACGACGGCACTATAAACGGAAAGTTCCATGCGGATGGCGCCACCCTTGGGGCTGCTTTAGCTGATTTTGTGTTAGTAAAAGACAATTCGCTCTTTTCTGTCTGTTACAGCGTGATGAATGTCCTTACTCCATTACGAACAGTAGTTTTACCAGAACGAGCGCTCCCGTCTCATAACTTGCTTTTTAGCATGCGCAGATTTTTCAGGTCGTTAAAGCCCACACATGACCATTTTTTACAACCCTAAAAACGACAAAGTAAAAAACGTTAAAAAATAGAGCATGTTCGAAAAAAAAATTGCCCATTTTTTAGAACCTGAAAAATGCTCTGAAGCCCACACCCAATAGTTTTTAATGACATTAAAAAAAATTAAAACTATTTTAGAACCCGAAAAATGATCGTGTGTACGCGGCATTAGACCTGGAAGTGGTTATAGATGGCAGCATAAAGCGGGGAGAATAGGGAGAAATTTAAAAAAAATGTGCAATCATGTACAATGTTTTTCTATTTCAGTACTATTATATACTGTATATATATTTAATCATAGTAGTCAATAGTAGTATATTTAACAACTCCGAAAATGTTGTGTTATTTCCTTGACCTCACAATAACATGTCTGGTATGCAAACAATATTTGTTCTTGGATTGTATTATTAATAGACCAGCAGAGAAATAACAGAATATGGACATTTAACTTTTTTTATCTCCTTTATTTATATACTTGTATAATGATTTCTGCTTAACAGTCACTGAGGTAGCGCTGTGAAAATGAAACAATACAAGTATACAAAATGTAAAAATGAATAATTTAGAGGACACATTTTCCTTAATGCAAACAAAATTATTCTGAGTGAAGTTCTACTAGGAAATTTTTACATATTTATCATCTAGTCTTCTGGTATAACTGATGTATATATTTATAAAAACTATTCTTGTTTTCTGCTTTGGCTTGTAAAACATAAAATGAAAGAAGGGAATATGTGAGGTATACATTACTCATTCACAAAAAAAAAAGAAAACAGACAACAACCTATGGTCGGAACTAAATGTTCAAGAGAGACAAGACACAGTAGTCCATTTTTTTCTTTAACATCCAGCATTTCATATTTTGTTAGACAAGACATTCCAAACAGGTGCATATGGTTATCATTTTAGCCTGTTTTCGATAGTGTTATAGGAGCTTGTACATGCTCTGCACACGATGCATATACAGTATGTTCAGACACAAATTAGTGCATTAAAAGATGGTAGATAAAATCATTTTCACCAAACTTCTTCAGTTTGTTGCCCTTGCAAAGGTTACATGGCAATTATGGCACTAACTATGCTGGAACAATTTGCACAAGCTTGTTAACCCCCTCCTGTATCAGATTTCAAATTCATTTTACCAAAGGGTTCATGTATTATGTATACAGTTTATAAAGTTTCCCTTTCATATACAGATCATTTTAGTAAAAAGGTGTTTATAAAAGCATGCAGCATTTTCTGAAACGATCACCAAGAACTGTGAAATTGCTAAATATGACTATTTCTATTTACAACTTTATTACCATCACTTAACAATGTACATCTGGTACAGAGTGTATACATGCTGAGGATTTCATGATGAATGCTGTGTCAGAAGCATAAATTAGCATTGCTTTAGAAACAAAAAAAAGATTTATGTTGATAAATGACCCTTTAAAAAAGTGAGTTACATATGTTGCAGGGAATATTTAAATATTCGTTATTCATAATTCAACTGTATCTGCAATACCAATATAAAAACATGAGCCTATGGAAGCGAATCACTTCTCAAAGGAATGTTTATTAAAGAAGCCTGTTAGCGATACAATATGACAGTTAAAGGAAAGCGTGCTGATGGTTATATTCTATAGAAGGTCCTAGAATGGTAAAATAACATTCTAAATTGTTTTATTCTCTTATAATTAATATAATCCACTTTGTTAATAATGAGCACTCAGTATTTGTTTTCTTTGTTGGTATACTGTACTGTTAATGTACAGTAGATGAAAGAACATGTTATTTTGGGAAAGAAATAGAGCTTGTAAAATGTGGGCATTTTCACGCTGGTCATTTTTTGTTTTTGTATTTTTATGTAGCCCTTTACATATATATCTTAAATGTGCAAATAGTGCAATAACACTGCGAACCCTATTGCTTTTGTCTCATTGATGTGACATATTTCTGTCTCTACGCTTGCATGTGTTAGGACTTATAGACAAGGATTTAGAGGGTGGGTGACATGTCAACCATCTTCTATTGGAGTATCTATAGCAGTGGTTCCCCAAAGTGGAAGACCTGGTTAGGGAGGGGGGGGGGGTGGAGAGAAGGGATCATTTTTTCTGCAAATATCTAAGAAACAACACTTAGGTAAAATGTATATTATATAAAGAATTCAATTACATTTAGTACAGGTACTGTAGCTTTAGTACACTCTTACACCTATTCTTTTTAAAGGTTGTTATCCTTATTATTTTTCAGAGCTCACATGCAGGACACTGTGACTCGTGCTGCACCGCATTCTGTTGTAGCAATTTTGCAATATGCAAGTGCGCCATTTACATCTAATGGCACTGTAGCACACCAATGCATGTAACATATGTTCCTATGTGTTGCAGTAACATGTCTCATTGCAAGGCCATTGGTGTGAATAGGCTCTAAAAGCTGAGAGCACAATTATGTAGGTGAGTTATAAAAGTACTCTGTTATCTAGCTAAATTCATTGGTTTACTAGGTTGAATTATTGGTCATTGTTTGAAATTTGCAGTTGATCTTTTTCCAGGAAATAAAGTGTGTATGCATGGGTGTGATAAGGATGAGAGCTGGGAGACAAGGGGCTGGCAGCCCAAAACATTTTTGGGAATCGCTGCCCTTAAGATGAGAAGCATCCTTAAAGGAGTTGTAAATTCAAAAAAAATATTCACCTTAATGCAATTTATGCATTAAGGTGAAAAAACATCTGTTGTTGCGGCTCCCCCCGAGCCCCCATTTTACTTACCTGACCTGTCGAAAGTCCTGCGCGCTCCCGATATCCTCTTTGCCGCTCAGCCTGGCCGCTGATTGGCTAGAGCGGATGGATTGAGAGCAGCGCAGCCATTGGCTGGTGCTGCTGTCAATCACATCCAGTGACGCGGCGCGCCGTGGGGCGGGGCGAGTGATACAGTGAGCCGATATGGCCTCTCGCTGTATCACGGGAGCGCACCCGCAATTAGTGACCACCATGCGAGATCTCGCATAACTGTGGTTACTAATTGCGGGCAGGACCGAGACAGCCGCCGATGGACCCCAGAAGATGTGGATCGGGGCCACTCTGTGCAAAACGAACTGCACAGAGGAGGTAAGTATGACATGTTTGTTATTTTAAACAAATTTTTTTTTTTCCAGTACAAACGCTTTAAAGGAAATGTAGACACTTGGCTTAAGACCAATTAGGAGCTGAAACATTTGAACTATGTATAGAGAGAGATTTCTCTTCCAGCATCCAACAAATTAGTTAGACCTGAGATTATAAACCCCTTGCCTATCCAAAAGTAATACATTTGCGAGCTAGAACAGAAGTTAAAAAATAACCATCTGCTAACCCCTGCAAACCTTAACAAAATGATTGGTGACCTGTATACATGCAACTGGATATTTAATAAAAAAAAAGCAGTGCAAAGTGGATTTGCCTTTCGTAAATAACCCCCTATGTCTTATGGCTCATTCCAACTTGTGTGGTTCTGGAAACAGACAAACAAAGAAGAGGACAGGTATGAAAGATAGAACTGGGAAGCCTGCTAAAGTCACCCAAAAATTAATTATACTGTCTCTTTATTAACAAAAGTCCAAGCATGAGATCTGTGTGGAAATCCTGTTTTGTAGAAATCGGTCCATTAATTTTAATCATATTAAGCCACACCAATGACAGGAAAATTTTCTGCAAATGCTTCCTCCTCATAATTATCTAGCTGTACTGCCTGTGCTCCCTTTTTAGCATACCAACCATTGACACTTAAACTACATTAGTTCATGTTAAATGTGAATGTTAGTTATTACCTGCCTACTTAACCATTATTGCCCTATTAGCAGCTTTAATCAGGACAATTTACACTAAACTGCTCTCAAAAACAAAAGTGAGGTAACAAACCAAGCAAGATGTAAAAAGGCAAAAATATAGGCTGTGTTAATCCCATTAACTCATGCTGGGAAATGCTTAACAACTAAACACTGAAGAATTGCTACCAGCTGTTTAAGTGAAATTAACATTGGGTTTATTTAGTAGCAGACTTAAAATGAAATCCAATCAGTTGATGACCTCACTTTGTTTGATTTCAAACATTTTGCTATACGGAATTCTCCTTGCTTAACACAGGTGTTCTTGTATCATTATGATTTCTAAAACTCAGTGCCAGTCTTAATTTATTTTCATCATATTATAAAATAAAAATAGCATACTACAGTATTGATATAAGTAAGCAGCTTTGTAGATATGCATTATTATAGACTGATAAACAATGTTGCCATGTTTTGCATTCACTTTTCTGGGGAACATTTAGAACTTTTACAAAAGACAGTGAGATTATTATTGAGTTGACTGCCCTGGCTTTGTTCACCAATAGTTCAAAGGTCCCTTCATTTATTCACATAACCAGGTGGTAAAGTTTAGACATGTGCATTCATTTTAGTCCAAATGCATTTTCATCCGAATTTCAGGTATTTTTGTTATTGTTTTAACAAACAATAACGAAAGCGCAGAACTGAAAGATCCGACATAAACAAATGCTTTATTTTCCTTGCGACAACAGTTCAATATAGATAGGAGATTCGACATGATGCTGACAATAACCTGTGGTCGAATGTGCCTAACCATAACTCTATGAGTCTGAGATTATTCTACATAGAGAGTAAAGATTCGACATTATAGAGAGAAAAGATTTGACATTATAGAGAGAAAAGATTTGACATAGAGAGAAAAGATTTGACATAGAGAGAAAAGATCGCTGCTGGAATTGGGTTGGGGGAAGTAAAATAAAAATAATGATGATGATGAATGTCATTGGCTGATTGTAACCAAAGAGGAGGAGCAGTAAATTAGCTAAAAGTTTGCACTTTGAGAAACAAATGTGAAAGTTGGCTGACTGTTGGGGTAGGCAATTCAACATGAACGACAAAGATTCGACAATGCAGCGAAAAACATACAAACGCCAAATCTGTCATTGAAAGCTTATGGTGTCTGTCGAAAGTTCTAAGAAGATTTGATGGAGCAGCTAAACTGTACGACGCTGCAATCGTACATTTCCAGTCAAATGCATCCGCCCATAGGCTATAGAAAAATTCTAATGTTGGTTGACTAGTAATAATAATTAATAGATATTATTACTAGTCATACAACATTAGGATTCTACTATAGCTAGCTTGTAAGCAGAACATTCGGCAGGAAATGTACGATTGCGGCATCGAACAGTTTAGCTGCTCCGTCGAATCTTCTTTGAACATTCGACAGACACCGTAAACCTTTGGATTTTCGGACGAATGCAATTTTTTTTTACGAAAAACAAAATAAATAAAAATGAATTTCAGGAGTAACTAAATAAATGAATTCCGAAACAAAATATTTCAATATGCACTCTATTAAAGTTACAGTTTTCTTCCCTTTAGTAAAATGCTCTTTTTCCTGATGGTCCTGTAGCTATCCAGGTGCTGGAGTAAACTCATGAATGGAACTGCACTTTCTCTACCAGGCCATATTACTCAGCCAAACTAGCTAAACAAGTGTAGTTGGGAAAACTGAGCGTTTATAAAATTCTGATTAAAGTTATCTCATCACTGGAACATAAATTGTAAAACAGAATCATCATGCAGTGTCACCAGAAACAAAGTATGTTTGCACATAGCCAGCATTTCACTTGATGGTTCTACAGGGAAAACCAGAAATCGTCAATCACCGAGCACATGTTTCTATGAAAATGTGAAGATGTCTGCATTGCATTATGGGATGTTGGGGAAAGTGATTAAACACAAGGTTGTAGGAAATTTATGATACTGCTTTGCAATAGGATTCTGCAGGACAGCCTTATCTTTAATTAAAAATTATAAAATACACCATTATGTACATGCAAAACACCTGTAAATTAATAAATGTGATCTGAATGAGGAAAAGCTTCTAGAAAGCTGTAATTGGCAATACATTCATGTTGGTGTATAAAAGAAAAAACAGGGAAAATAGGAATCGTATATAGTGACCACAGCAGATGTGCAGAACACGGAACTAAAATGCAAATATCTCACTACCGTATTTACCGGTGTATAACACGCACAGGTGTATAACACGCACCCTAACTTTAAGAGGGAAGTTTCAGGAAAAAAACGTTCCATAGCCCCCTTCATATAACACGCAGACAAAGTTTACCCTCTATTTTCAGGGTAAAAAAGTGAGTGTTATATGCCAATAAATACAGTAATTGGGTCCTCAAAGGATATGAGAAACTGCCAGGTTTTGGCATATGGCATATTACTTATGGAAACATTTCAGCAGCAAAATGTGAGTAATCATTTTTACAGTTGACTTTTCATACTTTGTATTTTCTACAGCATAAAACTTTAAGAATAAAAAAAACTGAAATAACCTTTCAAAACATAAAAAATATATATATATATCTGCACTGAACAGTATTTTAAGCAGTTATTTTTATCCAGCTCTTGCTTGGACATAATGACTTATTAACCACTTGACAACTGGGCACTTAAACACCCTTAATAACCAGACCAATTTTCAGCTTTTGGTGCTCTCACGTTTTGAATGACAATAACTCAGTCATACAACACTGTAACCAAATGAAATTTTTGTCCTTTTTTTCCCACAAATAGAGCTTTCTTTTGGTGGTATTTGATCACCTCTGCGTTTTTTTTTTTCCCCGCTATTAATGAAAAAAGAACGAAAATTTTGTAAAAAAATGAATTTTTCTTCATTTCTATCATATCATTTTGTAAAAAAGTAATTTTCCTCATACATTTGGCCTAAAATGCATACTGCTACATATTTTTGGTAAAAAAAAAAAAAAAATTTGGATATTATTTAGTCTGGGTGAAAGTTATAGGGTCTACAAGCTTTGGTACCAATTTCTGAAAATTGAACAATTTGATCACACCTGAAGTACTGACAGCTTCTCTCATTTCTTGAGACCCTAACAAGCCAATAAAGTACAAATACCCCCCAAATGACCCCTTTTTGGAAAGTAGACATTCCAAGGTAGTTAGTAAGAGTCATAGTTAGTTTTTTGAAGTTGCCATTTTTTCCCACAATTCTTTGCAAAATTAAGATTTTTTTTTTTTTTTTTTTTTTTCATACCAATATTGTCATTATAACAGGTTATTTCTCTCACATGGCATGTATATTCCACAAATGACACCCCAAAATATATTCTGCTGCTCCTCCTGAGTATGGCGATACCACATGTGTGAGACTTTTACACAGCGTGGCCACATACAGAGGCCCAACACCGAAGTAGCAACTTCAAGCATTCTAGGAGCATAAATTACACATCTAATCTCTCAACCACCTATTACACTTTTGAAGGCCCTGGAGCACCAGGACAATGGAAACGCCCACAAAGTGACCCCATTTTGGAAAGCTAACACCCCAACGTATAATCTATGAGGCATAATGAGTCTTTTGAACAGTTCATTTTTTTGCAGATGTTTTTGGAAAATGTGGAAAAAAAATGAAAACGCATTTTTTTTACACAAAGTTGTCCATTTATAGGATATTTCCAACACATAGCATGTACATAGCAAAAATTACACCCCAAAATATATTCTGCTGCTCCTCCTGAGTATGGCGATACCACATGTGTGAGACTTTTACACAGCGTGGCCACATACAGAGGCCCAACACCGAAGTAGCAACTTCAAGCATTCTAGGAGCATAAATTACACATCTAATCTCTCAACCACCTATTACACTTTTGAAGGCCCTGGAGCACCAGGACAATGGAAACGCCCACAAAGTGACCCCATTTTGGAAAGCTAACACCCCAACGTATAATCTATGAGGCATAATGAGTCTTTTGAACAGTTCATTTTTTTGCAGATGTTTTTGGAAAATGTGGAAAAAAAATGAAAACGCATTTTTTTTACACAAAGTTGTCCATTTATAGGATATTTCCAACACATAGCATGTACATAGCAAAAATTACACCCCAAAATATATTCTGCTGCTCCTCCTGAGTATGGCGATACCACATGTGTGAGACTTTTACACAGCGTGGCCACATACAGAGGCCCAACACCGAAGTAGCAACTTCAAGCATTCTAGGAGCATAAATTACACATCTAATCTCTCAACCACCTATTACACTTTTGAAGGCCCTGGAGCACCAGGACAATGGAAACGCCCACAAAGTGACCCCATTTTGGAAAGCTAACACCCCAACGTATAATCTATGAGGCATAATGAGTCTTTAGAACAGTTCATTTTTTTGCAGATGTTTTTGGAAAATGTGGAAAAAAAATGAAAACGCATTTTTTTTACACAAAGTTGTCCATTTATAGGATATTTCCAACACATAGCATGTACATAGCAAAAATTACACCCCAAAATATATTCTGCTGCTCCTCCTGAGTATGGCGATACCACATGTGTGAGACTTTTACACAGCGTGGCCACATACAGAGGCCCAACACCGAAGTAGCAACTTCAAGCATTCTAGGAGCATAAATTACACATCTAATCTCTCAACCACCTATTACACTTTTGAAGGCCCTGGAGCACCAGGACAATGGAAACGCCCACAAAGTGACCCCATTTTGGAAAGCTAACACCCCAACGTATAATCTATGAGGCATAATGAGTCTTTTGAACAGTTTATTTTTTTGCAGATGTTTTTGGAAAATGTGGAAAAAAAATTAAAACGCATTTTTTTTACACAAAGTTGTCCATTTATAGGATATTTCCAACACATAGCATGTACATAGCAAAAATTACACCCCAAAATGTATTCTGCTGCTCCTCCTGAGTATGGCGATACCACATGTGTGAGACTTTTACACAGCGTGGCCACATACAGAGGCCCAACACCGAAGTAGCAACTTCAAGCATTCTAGGAGCATAAATTACACATCTAATCTCTCAACCACCTATTACACTTTTGAAGGCCCTGGAGCACCAGGACAATGGAAACGCCCACAAAGTGACCCCATTTTGGAAAGCTAACACCCCAACGTATAATCTATGAGGCATAATGAGTCTTTTGAACAGTTCATTTTTTTGCAGATGTTTTTGGAAAATGTGGAAAAAAAATGAAAACGCATTTTTTTTACACAAAGTTGTCCATTTATAGGATATTTCCAACACATAGCATGTACATAGCAAAAATTACACCCCAAAATATATTCTGCTGCTCCTCCTGAGTATGGCGATACCACATGTGTGAGACTTTTACACAGCCTGGCCACATAGAGACCCAACATCCAAGAAGCACCATCAGGTGTTGTAGGGACACAAATTACACATCCAATTTCCTTACAATCTATCACATTTTTGAAGGCCCTTCATATTTCTAACACAGCATGTACATACCAAGAATTACACCCTAAAATACATTCTGCTGAGTAATGGGTACAAAAAAAAAGGATTACCTGTGTTTTTAGTAGTGCAATTGTCCACAGGAGGAGAGCCCTGATCCAGGCAGCAGGCAGGAACGTGGTCAGCGACAATGAATGGAATTGTCCAGGCAGCAATATTGTTCATAGTCGGTACATAGCCAGCAGTGCCAAAATATTGGTCCTGGTAGTAAGGCCAGGAAAGAATGGGGACAGGGGTAGAGGCTTCTCCCACCCAAATCTCTTTGAAGCCTCCGGGCAACCAGACCCTAATCTGGGAATGAGAAAACTAAAAAATTAGTTTTTTCATCCAGAAAAACAATTCTGGAGCCCCTCACATGTGTGAGACTCCTGTGTTCCCACTAGCATAGCAGGGTAAAAGATCAATCCAAGGGGCAGGCAAAAAACGTGGTCAAACAGTCCAGGGTCAATTCCAGAGCAGGCAGATGTAGGTACAGTTTAGGGTTAGGCAAAAGAGTGGTCGTATAACAAGCCAGGGTCAGTTCCAGAGAAAGCAGAGGTATTTTTAGCATTAGGCAAAATCGTGGTCGTATAAAACAGTCCAGGGTCGGTAACGGAGAAGGCAGAGGTAGGTACAGTGCAGTGGCATAAGGGGTGTGGAGGAAAATGACAGGGAATTTGAATTTTGTTTATCTAATAATTTTCAATAGTGTGGTAACGGCGGAAACATGCACCTAAACAGAGGCCTGGTTGGGAGGGACAATCGGGACAATAAACTGTTGTGTCTCTTCTGACTCCTCCTCTGGCGCACACCCGACATTTCTTCTGACGGGCTGCACCTGTTCGACGGGGGGGGATTTTGTCAGGAAAGTGCCGTTCGTGAAGTCTGCTCACGCAATCAGTGCGAAGAATGTCTGGTGGCATTTCAGGGAACAAAAGGGCGGTGATAACGTCTTCTTGGTAGAGTAGATATGGAACGGGATTCTGTGTTGCTTTTTTGTAGATAACATAAGAGTTATAGAAGGCCAAACTGAAAAAGTAAATGGACACTTTTTTATACCAGTGACGGGATTTTCGGGAGGGAAGATAGGGTTCAATCATCTGGTCATTGAAGTCTACGCCACCCATAAATAAATTGTAGTCGTAGACACAAGATGGTTTCTGCACTGGGCCGCTTCTTTTGGGGACTTCCACGTAGGTGTCATTGTGGATGGTGGTGAGCATGTGGACATCTCGTCTGTCCCTCCACTTGACAGCCAATAGCTCCTGGTTCCGTAAAGACGTCGTCTCTCCTCGTCTCAGCTTCTGATTCACCAATTTTTGGGGGAAGCCCTTTCTGTTTATTCTCACTGTGCCACATGCTGGGGTGTCTCTCCGGTAAAGATTTCTAAACAGGGGCAAGCTAGTATAAAAATTGTCCACGTAAAGGTGGTATCCTTTTCCAAGTAGTGGATAGATGAGCTCCCAGACGACTTTTCCACTTGTTCCGATGTATTCGGGGCATTCGGGGGGATGTAGTTGGGAGTCCTTCCCTTCGTAAACAATGAAGGAGTAGATGTACCCCGTGTCTCGGTCACACAGTTTGTACATCTTCACCCCATATCGGGCCCTTTTGCTTGGGATGAATTGTTTAAAGCCCAGCCTGCCGTGGAATTTTACAAGGGACTCATCTATTGAAATATTTTGTTGAGGGGTATATAACTGGGGGAATTTTTCAGAAAAAAAATTTAGAAGTGGCCGAATTTTAAATAATTTGTCAAAGGCAGGGTCATTTCGGGGAGGGCACTGGGTGTTGTCATTATAGTGGAGGAACCGTAGAATCATGAAGTATCGGGATCTGGGCATACGGGATGAGAAGACGGGCATGTGGTGGATGGCTTTGGTAGACCAATAGGCGTACCCTTTGTTTTTTTTTGAGAGACCCATATTGAAGGTCAGGCCTAAGAATATTTTAAACTCCTCTACGGTCAGGTCTCTCCAATGAAAGGGGCGGGCATAGCTGGAATCGGGGTTGCTTAGAATAAATTGCTGAGCGTAGAGATTGCACTGGGCCACAATAGATGACAATAATTCGTCTGTAAAAACTAAATGAAAAAAATCAATCGTGTCAAAATTATCGGTGTTCACCTGTACACCTGGTTGGGCGGTGAAAGGGGGGATACTTGATGCTCCAGAATTCGAAGGCAGCCACAGGGGGTTTTGAAGGCCATAGGGAAGGCTGGCATGGCCCCTATCCCTTTGGGGCAGAGAGGACACCCTACTGGTGCCTGACCTTTGTTGCACTGCTTGCGGGGTGGACGGCACTGCTTGCGGGGTGGACGGCACTGCTTGCGGGGTGGACGGCACTGCTTGCGGGGTGGACGGCACTGCTTGCGGGGTGGACGGCACTGCTTGCGGGGTGGACGGCACTGCTTGCGGGGTGGACGGCACTGCTTGCGAGGTGGACGGCACTGCTCGCGAGGTGGACGGCACTGCTTGCGAGGTGGACGGCACTGCACTAGTAGTAGGCTGCTCCACGCCAGAACGCCTTCTTTTAACGGGCACAGGTTCCTCCTCTGAATCAGTATCAGACCCGCTTCCTGTTACGGGCTCATAGGCCGAATCGGAATCGGACAGAGACTCCTCACAGCTGTCATCAGACGCCCATAGTTTCTGGAAGGCCTGCTCGGTGGTAAAAAAATTTTTTGCCATACTGGTGGCTAGTGAGGCTGGACTGCAGAACACTGGTGGGCACTAGTGGCACTGCAGTGGCGCAGGTGTAACTGATGGGCAAATGTGGCACTGGTGTGGCTCTGGTTGCACTGCTGTGGCTCTGGGGTCACTGATTAGCAGGCGGCACTGGTGGGCACAGGCGTCACTGCAGTGGTGCAGGTGGAACTGGTGTGGCACTGGTGGGGCACAGATGGCACTGGTGGGGCACAGATGGCACTGGTGGGGAGCAGATGGCACTGGTGGGGCGCAGATGAGCACTGGTGGGGCGCAGATGAGCACTGGTGGGGTGCAGATGAGCACTGGTGGGGTGCAGATGAGCACTGGTGGGGTGCAGATGAGCACTGGTGGGCACAGGTGGCACTGATGGGCACAGGTGGCACTGATGGGCACAGGCGGCACTGATGTGGCTCAGATGACACTGGTGTGGCACTGGTGTGGCTCAGATGACACTGGTGCGGCACTGGTTTGGTACAGGCGGCACTGGTTTGGTACAGGCGGCACTGGTTTGGTACAGGCGGCACTGGTGTGGCACAGGTGGCACTGATGGGCACAGGCGGCACTGATGGGCACATGTGGCACTGATGGGAACAGGCGGCACTGATGTGGCAAAGATGACACTGGTGTGGCACTGGTGTGGCTCAGATGACACTGGTGCGGCACTGGTTTGGTACAGGCGGCACTGGTTTGGTACAGGCGGCACTGGTGTGGCACAGGTGGCACTGATGGGCACAGGCGGCACTGATGGGCACAGGTGGCACTGATGGGCACAGGCGGCACTGATGTGGTTCAGATGACACTGGTGTGGCTCAGATGACACTGGTGCGGCACTGGTTTGGTACAGGCGGCACTGGTGTGGCACAGGCGGCACTGGTGTGGCACAGGCGGCACTGGTGTGGCACAGGCGGCACTGGTGTGGCACAGGCGGCACTCGTGGGCACAGGCGGCACTCGTGGGCACAGGCGGCACTCGTGGGCACAGGCGGCACTCGTGGGCACAGGCGGCACTTGTGGGCACTTATGGGCACAGGTGGCACTTATGGGCACAGGTGGCACTTATGGGCACAGGTGGCAGTGTTGTGGCACTGATGTGGCAGTGTTTTTACTTTTACTTTTTACTTTTGTGGCACTGGTGTTCACTGGTGTAGGACAGGTGGCACTGTTGGGGCACTTGTGGGGCACAGGTGGCACAGATGGCACTAGTGGGGCACAGATGGCACTAGTGGGGCACAGATGGCACTGCCTGGGGCACAGATGGCACTTCCTGGGGGACAGATGGCACTTCCTAGGGGACAGATGGCACTGCTGGGGCACTGCTGGGGCACTGCTGGGGCACTGCTGGGCACTGCTGGGCACTGCTGGGGACTGCTGGGGATTGCTGGGCACTTACTATTGATTTGAAAAATCTCTCTCCTCTCCTCTCACGCTGCAACGGTGTGAGGAGAGGAGAGAGATGACCTGCATCTGACCCAGCCGCAGGGTTTGTTTACAAATGTGATCGCGCCGTCATTGGACGGCGCGATCACGTGGTAAGGAGCCGCGTCCATTGGCTCCTTACCGCGAGTGCTGTTGCTGCGGGTCCCGTAGACCCGGCGAGCACCGCCGATCGCGTGTGCGCGCCCGCTCGGGCGCGCACAACGCAGTCTCTGGGAGGACGTACATTGACGCCCTCCTAGAGTACAGTAACCGCTCTGTAGCCGTATTTTGGCTATAGGGCGGTTACCAACTGGTTAAAAAAAAGAACTGGCAAAAATTGACAGTTACCCTTTTGAAGGAACCCTAAAGTCTCATGGATTAAACTTTCCAGTTGAAGACTGTATTTTTCACAGTCTGGCTTCAGCCTTCTTGTAGGACCTGTAAAGTCTGCCATTTCATTTTTAATATTACAGGTGACAGTTATTCTATACTTTCATAATAATTTCTAACTATTTCAGAAAATGTTAGTTATCTTCCAACAATTTTCTATTGCCACCTGTCTATGAGTGATCTGTAAACGTTTCTTCCAAAGATTTTGTCTTTGTATGGCAGAAGTCTTTGTAAAAAAAAAATAGATTCACAAAAAGATCACACTAAAAGGAAGCTACAAAAGCAGCCACTTCTTGTTCCATTTTTCGATGATTTTAGTTTTCAGGGAATTCTATGTTATTTTCCACTACAGATGAAGGACGTTAATTAGCCTAGTTAACAACAGTTTATTGTTAACTGCAGAAATAATTAGCATATTTTTATTTAAAGGAATAATAAATAAAAAAGAAATAATAAAGGAATAATAAAGACAACCCAGTGATAATAGTAGCATGATAATGCACTGGCTTTGATGTCCTAAAAGCAAATAGGATGTTCACTTTGCAAGGAAAATTGCACTTTGGAAGGTCATTTTTCCAGGAGCTTGGTGGATTTGGTGAAATTTCATGTTGCAAAGAATACTCAATGACATGCAAAGGAAAAAAAATAGGATAATTGGATGATGAAAGTCAGCAAATTTTAACTTCATTCACAGTGCAATTTCCCTTGGAACATGTAAAAGAACATTTTCCTTTAGTAAATCAACCCCATTATTTCAAAGGTCATCTGGAAGTTCTAAGGTCATACAGGTTAAAACATAGGGCTTATTTATAGTCAGGATTTTGAATCCAGGTACATGTCCGAATTCAACCTGATATGTTGACAAGTGTCCTCTTTTTCAGCACTGTTGTAATGTTTCTCTGTTGTGAGAGTTGAGGGTGAATGTCAATCTATGCAAATGAACTTAAAGTGCATTTAATATATGTCGTTTTGAATAAATAGGATTAAATGCATTTGGAATAAATGGCAAATCAGTTATGAAAATTAAAGCAAAAACATTAACAAAAACATTGCACTACAGATGCTAGAAGAGCAGCAGTGAATGTGATGTGCTCCTGCAGACATGATTAATTGAAGATAGTGAATGTAACTTATAAATACCACAAATATTTCCACGGGCATTCAACATGGTATAAATGGCAGATTTGCTGCTTTTAAGATGTGACCTTGATGTTTTTAATTATTATTTATAGTATTCAATTCCATAATACATATGATGCCCAAAGCATCAAAATAGCTCCTATCTTCCCTGTAAAATGTGATTATAAATGCAATAGGCAAGGGTGGGTGTCGTCACTGGTGCCTGTAAGCACAAAACCTAAAATTATAGACGAGCCATTCAAGTAAAATATAAAATTTCATTAAACACTGTAAATAAGCCAGCTGCAACAACAATAGAGTACAAAGTCATTGCTCTACAGGATAGGAATACAGCTGACTACTGACATAGAAATGTGAGTTCAAATATCTTTGAAGCTGATAAAGCAGAGATACAGCTGCAGACAAAATTGTTGATACTTTTCCATGAAAAAAGGAGAACCCACATACAGCATTGGCTTCCATCAGTGTTCATTCCATATATAATAAAAATGTTACTTTACATTTGATTTTTAAATCAACAGAATATTTAAAATTGTATTAAATAATAATGTATTGCACAACCTTAAGAAACAAACAAGCCATTGTTTTAGCACTTCTACACGTGCCAACAGGTAGTGTGACCAACTATTCTTGAGCAAACTGCTGCAGCTTTCCCAGGTTTGAAGGGTGCCTTCTTCAAACTGCATGTTTCAGCTGTTTCCATAGATGTCTGATACGATTTAGATTAGGGCTCTGTGAAGGCTATCTATAGAATAGTCCAATACTTATTCTTAGATTTCCGTGGGTGCTTTTGGTGGTGTGTTTTGGGTCATTATCCTGTTGGAGAAGTGAACCCATGACCTGTGGCTGAGACAGAGCTTTCTGACACTGGGCAGTACACTTTGCTCCAAATTTCCTCAATAGTCTTGAGATTTAATTGTTCCCTGGACAAATTTAAAGCACACTGTGCCAGATGCAGAAAAGCAGCCCCAAAATTTAACAGCGGCCCCTCCATGTTTCAGAGTAGGTACACTGTTGTCTTCTTTGAAAGCTTCCTTTTTTGACTTGCTTAAAACCAAGCAAGCAAGTATTAGTCTGTCTTTTTCCTTTTTCTTTTAACAGCTCCTCTGTCCTCTTCCTATAAAATTTGTACAATTAAAAAATATAAACCAACTCTTGCTCAAAAAGTGTTTGCTGGTGCGATCAGACCCTGATGTACTCTTGGGAAATTTTCTTTGCTTATGGTCTAGAATTCACTATCCATCTGTTCAATTTGGGGTTTGTTTTCCATCTGTGCCACATCCAGGGTGGTTGGCCACACTCCCATAGACCTTAAACCTCTAAATAATATTTGCAACTCTAGTCACAGGAGAATTAAGCTGCTTGGAGATGATCTTTTAACTTTTAACTCTGACATACCGGTCTAAATTTTCTTTTTTATCTTGTCAGACAACTCTCTGCTTTGCCTTCTTTGTTTCATCCTCAGTGTAGTGCACACAATGGGACAATTTACTAAAACTGGTGCTCACAGAATCTGGTGCAGCTTTGCATAGTAACCAATCAGTTTCTAGGTTTTAAAGTCAAAGCTTATTTGAACAAGCTGAACTTATAAGCTGATTGATTACTATGCACAACTGCACCAGATACCAGTTTAAGCAAATCTCCCCCATGATACCAAACAGCAAAGTGACTATTTTTCTCTATTAAAATCTATTTAACCACTTGACCTCTGGAAGGCATCCCCCCTTCATGATCAGGCCATGTTTTGATATTCAACACTGTGTTACTTTAACTGGCAATTGCGCACTCATGTAACACCGTGCACAAATTAAATTGATATGTTATTTTCACACAAATAGAGCTTTATTTTGGTGGTATTTGAGCACCATTGGGTTTTTTACTTTTCGTTATATAAACAAAATCATTTTTTTAAAAAATACCGTATAATCTCGAGTATAAGCCGACCTGAATATAAGCCAAGGCACCTAATTTTACCACAAAAAAATGGGAAAACGTATTGACACGAGTTTAAGCCTTGGGTGTCCATCTGCATGCCTCACTTTGCCTCACTGTGTCCATGTGCATGCCTCACTGTGTCCATGCCTCACTGTGCCCATGCCTCACTGTGCCCGTGCCTAACTGTGTCCATGCCTCACTGTGCCCATGCCTCACTGTGCCCATGCCTCACTGTGCCCATGACTAGACTGACATTCAACATGGGAGTTTATGGAAGGGGTGCCCGGCTTTGAAAAATTGGTGCTTCCCAGCCGTAAGTCCCCCAGACAACAAACTTTGCACACTTGTAGAGAAAAAATGGGGCTACATGTGTGCCAAGTTTTGGGTCAAGGGAACCTACAACCGGCCGGAACCAGGTCCCCAAATTCACCAGAGAAATGACCGTTTAACGTGGAAGTCTATGGAAGGGGTGCCCGGCTTTGAAAAATCGGTGCTACCCGGCCATAGGTCCCACGAACAACAAACTTTGTACACTTGTAGAGGAAGAGTGTGCCAGGTATGGGGTCAGTACCTGGTCCCCAAAGTCCGGGAGATCAGGTGCAAAAAGGTGGCTCGAGTATAAGCCGAGAGGGGCATTTTCAGCACAAAAAAATGCAAAAAATGTGCTGAAAAACTTGGCTTGTACTCGAGTATATACGGTATATTTTCTACTTTCTATTATAAAACATATCCAATGAAATCAAATTACATCATAAATTTAGGCTGAAATTAATTCTGTTGCACGTGTTTGGTAAAAAAATCCCAATAAGTGTATATTAACTGGTTTGTATGAACATTATATTATCTACAAACTATGGTATATATATTTGAAAAGTCCTGATGTACTGACAGTCTATCTCATTTCTGGAGGCCCTTAAAATGCTACAACAGTATAAATAATCCCTAAATGACCCCTTTTTGGAAAGTAGATTGTCTGAGGTATTTAGTAAGAGGTATGGTGAGTTTTTTGAAGTTGTAATTTTTCACCACCATTTTTTGGAAAATTAAGAAAATTAAGAAATGTAAAAAAAAAAAATTTACTTTTTCACAACTTTCACCTGTGAAACTTTTTTACTTTCAACTTTTTCATCACTTTCAGCATCATCATATGACCGGTGTGAGGTAAATAAATAAATACATTTTTAGTCCATTCTTTTAAACATTGTTTCAACAGATCCCTGCTGTGAGCCGCTCTGTACTACGGTGTGAACCCAGCCACAAATCAGAGTAGTTCAGTGTCCCCACCATACTACCCTGGGGGTGTGATATGGATTTTTTTTTCAAACTGTTACTACTTATACAGTGATGATCACTGTATAAGCAATAGTTTTAGCTGTCATTAATGGGTTAACATTCGTTACCAGCTTGTTTATGGTTGTGCATGGCTTCACACCCAGGGGGCACGCTAGTGTACACGTGTGGCTCCCAATGTACAGTAATGTCATTTTGCCTGTACAAGCTGCCCACCTGCAGTAAAGTTATTTTGGGCAGGTCGGCAAGTGGTTAAAAATACTAAGGCCCCTATCACACTTGTGCGACTTGTCCTGTGACTTGGGACTGAAAGTTGCATGACAAGTCGTACCCCAAGTTTTCCGACGAGTACCATTCATATCTGTGTAACTTCAAGTTGCAGTGACTTCAAAGTAGTCCCTGCACTACTTTGGTCCAACTTTGATGCAACTTGAGGTCCATAGACCTTAAGATTACACAGGCGGGGCGCATGCGCGGAGGCACCCGTGATGGCTGCTTAAGCCGGGAGCTCCGCACTGACCCGGTCATTTCGCCGCCCTAGCCCGGAACGAACGGCAGCCGACAGCCCAAATTTCCGCCGTACACCTGGGGGAACCTCAGAGCTTCCTGCACATGCACAGCAGCTCGGTCCGAAGGGACCTGAGGACCCGTTGTTCGCCGGAGGAGACACCGCTCAATTCCAATATGGCGACCGCACCTCAGGTAACAGACGCCAGCGCTGGGGGAAGTATGAGGGCAGACAAGCTACATCCCAGAACCCCATCTCATACGCAGACATGACTGCCCGTGGCGCTCCTCTCCTCGTGTCCCTCTCATCTGTGACCACAGAACCTCATATGGAGAATCCATTACAGCAGCACCCTGCCTCTCCTATCTCTCCCATGGGAACTGCTCTGTCCCCATCTGGCGCCATTTTCTCCTCAGGCAGCCCTGAACCCATTATGCCCCAAAATGCAGGGGAACTTTTCCTAAAACTTTCTGAATTGTTGGAGAAAGGCCTGGCCAACACAGCTAACAAGATAACTAATGATATCAGAACCGATTTCCAAAACCTTGGCTCCAGAATGGAGGTGATAGAGCAAAAGTTGGATATCACTGTTTCCAGGGCTAATCAGAACACTGACCACATACAGGCTCTGCAAGAACAACTTGACACTGCTTTG
This sequence comes from Rana temporaria, assembly GCF_905171775.1. Classification (NCBI taxonomy): domain Eukaryota; kingdom Metazoa; phylum Chordata; class Amphibia; order Anura; family Ranidae; genus Rana; species Rana temporaria. The sequence goes on from NC_053497.1 coordinate 94,438,616, forward strand.
AACAGAATTGACGACCTTGAAAATCGTTCAAGGAGAGAGAATTTTAGGGTCAGGGGGCTCCCAGAATCCATTCTGGATGTTTCTACAGCAATACAGGACCTCATAAAGCACCTGTTACCGATAATAAATGCTCATAAATTAGAATTGGACAGGGCACACAGGTCCCTTGGCCCTCTCAGGAAGGACGGCTCACCCAGAGACATTGTGGTAAAGCCACATTATTACGCAGTAAAAGAGGAAGTAATGAAAGCCTCACGTCAACATCATTTTGTTCCAAGGTTTCAATATACAAATATTTGCAGACATATCCCCCCTAACTATACAAAGGCGTAGAGCCCTGAAACCTTTGCTATCTATTCTGACGCAAAAAGAAATTCGTACTGGTGGGCTTTCCCATTTGCCCTGAAATTTTCACTCAAAGGAAAAACTTACTCCTTCACATCTCTACCAGAGGGGGAAAAAATTCTATTGTCCCTGAAGCTCATCACACAGGATCTAGCAATGGACACTTCCAGCCCACAGGCAGGATCATCCAAACGGCCTACTCCTACTAGCCCTATCTCACCACCATGGAAATTCAATAAAAGAAGACGCATAAAGGACTCAGTCACAACCTGATTTTTTCATGACATTAGACCTGCTTTCCTTTTAAGGTTACCTGGGATGCCCTACATGGGGTACTCCTTACTCGGGATTTCCCGGCAACGTTGGGAAATCCCTGGACCACACGGTCCCAAACCCATTCCACCATTTTAAGTTTTCTTCTTCTCCTTCTCAGGATCGATTTTTGCACAACTTCTCATTTCTTTTAAGTACTACAGTGCCACTTATTTAGATCCAGGCCCTTTTAGGTTTGGTGGGAGAGGCCAAGATCAATACTCCTGTGGTATTTTTTTTTTGATGATCACCACTCTTGTTTTTGGACCACTCAGGTTTCTATATAAATAGCCATTGACTCTCGGTCACCAAAACATGGATATAAATTTAGCAATACTTTAGTTTTCTGGCATTGCATAGTACTGTGTTTGAATTAGATCCATTTTTGATCCATGGGCTCCGGCTGCCCTTGTTCTACAAGTTATATAATGTTACAGTTTTTTTTAGGTATTATATTTCAATAATATTTTTATATGCCCTATTCCTCTTAGGGATGGCTATGGCCGGGGCAGATGCCTTGTGCCCACGTCCAACCCTCGGCTGTGGATAATCCGCTGTCAGGAGTTGGTCTGGTGGCCCTTAACTTGGGCTACGTGAATGTTTTGTTTGGCGGGAAGGGGTTGGGGATTTTCCCCCCCCACTCTCGCCGGTTTAATTTAACTTGCTTCGTTGTATGTATTTTTTTTCTTCTCTCCTGCTTTTCTAGTCTGTCTTCTATGGTTGCCAAGCTGCGGACACAGCTCCTTACTTGCCCTTCTCTGGGTCCCGGTCCTACATGTGCCGTCTGCTCTCGAATCCCACGCCTCCTATCGTCTGGGGTAAGTTCACATAGCTACTATATGCTTTTATTTTTTAATGGTCATGCCACGTAACTCCATTCCTTCGCCACTTCTTAGAGTGGTATCCCACAACGTCCAAGGCCTAAATTCCCCAGTCAAAAGGAAGAAAGTGTTCCAATCCTATCGCTCCCAAAAACTGGAAGTTCTTCTTCTACAAGAAACCCATTTTCCTACAAGTTACTCTCCTTCGTTCATCCACACTCACTACCCGCAATTCTTCCTGGCAAATGCTGAGGATAAGACTAGAGGGGTCGCAGTTCTCTTCGCCAAATCTTGCAAATTTAAATCACTATTGGTACACAGGGACCCAGACGGCACATTTATTCTAGTGAAAGGGTGGTTAGATGAACAACTTTTTTCTTTTGTATCTTTATACACACCTAATAGAGGCCAACTTCAATTTTTCCAATCCATGTTCAATACTTTAGAAACACTCTTGGAGGGGATAGTCATCTTTGGGGGTGACTCCAATGTGGCGTTCGATCAAGGTCTTGATAAGTCCAGACCTTTATCATCACAATTGACCCGTCCTACTAGGATTAGTTCGCAAATAGCAAAGCTGTTTTTTCAACGAAGTCTAGTGGATGTCTGGAGGGAATTTAATCCCTCTAAAAGGGATTATACCCATTTCTCAAACCCTCACCGTTCCTACTCAAGGATAGACCACATCCTTGTTTCCTCGAGACATGTCCCTCTGATCACTAAAGCACACATAAAAGATACAGCTCTTTCCGATCACTCAATGGTGATCTGTTCCCTACGAGGTCGGACGAGCGACTATTGTCAATTCCATTGGAAGCCTAATGAATCCCTCCTTAAAAATCCAACTGTTGTTTTGGAAATTGAGAAAGCATTACAGGAATATTTTAGCTTAAATGATGTTGAAGGGATCTCAGCTGAGACTTTGTGGGCTGCGCACAAGGCCACGATCCGAGGTAAACTGATACAAATTGCCGCTAAACTAAAAAAGGACAAAACTTTGGAAATTGAAAAATTAGAAAGGGAATTTACAGAATTATGCAAATAGCACAAGAAAAACCAAACAACAATCCAGACTTCCCAGCTGGAAGCCGCTAGACTGGCCCTGAATTTAGCGCTTACTGTAAGGGCTGAGAGGTCCCTGGGTTGGAGCGGAGCGAAATTCTACCAACACAAGGATCGGATGAGCACTATGCTAGCCACCAAACTCTCACCGACTTACCGCACATTCTCTCTCCCAAAAATTAAAACTCGGGAGGGGACTACAACCCTTAACCCTGAAAGCATACTCAAAACTTTCCAAGGTTTCTATTCTACACTTTACCAGTCCGGTGACTCAGCTGGGATTTCTGAGATTCAATCCTATATTGACAAACTACCCATTCCTAGACTTCACATGGAACATGTGGAGCTTATGGAAGCTCCCATCTCCATGAGGGAAACATTGGAGGTGATCAACAATTTGAAGGGAGGTTCAGCTCCAGGGCCATATGGCTTCTCGACCCCATATTATAAAAACTTTGCAGATACCCTAGCACCTTACCTTACGAAATTTTTCAACTCCAAAAGAACGGGGGAGGACCTGCATCCTCATCTGAACCAGGCGTTCATATCCGTTATCCCCAAACCTGACAAGGACCCGGAACAAGTAGAAAATTATAGACCCATCACATTGATCAACAATGACATGAAAATTCTCACAAAAATTTTAGCTAACAGAATAAATTCATTTTTTACCCATTATATTCATAAAGATCAAGTAGGATTCATACCGGGGAGACAGGGTCCGGACCAGGTCAGGCGGGCAATTAATGTTGTTTCGTTACTTCGGTCGGGCTGGGATGGGGGTCCTCCCCAAGAAGGTATGCTCCTATCACTGGACCTTCAGAGAGCCTTCGATTCCATATCGTGGCCATATCTATTTGAGGTTCTGAAACTCCTTATATTCAGGACCACAGGCGAAGGCCAAACTTCAGGGTTATTTCTTAGATCCTATTCTGATCAAAAGAGGGACCAGACAGGGTTGCCCCCTGTCTCCTGTGATTTTTGCCATGGCAATGGAAACCTTGGCCATTGCCATCAGATCCAATCAAGATATTACTGGTGTTAGTTGCGGACAGCAAACTCATAAATGCGCTTTGTTTGCGGACGATTGTCTCCTTTTTGTTACCTCCCCGGGAACCTCATTGACTGCCATATGCAAAGTGCTTGACTCCTTCGGACATTTCTCGGGATTAAGGGTGAATATGAACAAATCACAAGCATTGAACATAAATTTACAATCCACAGTGGTAGAGCAACTGAAGACCTCGTTCAGATTCCAGTGGGCTGACTCTTCCATTCGATACCTTGGGATAAATCTAACTAATAAATTTGAGAATCTGTATCAGGCTAACTTTCCACCCATGTTTCGCAAACTTGAAATTGATTTACAAACATGGGCCACTCACAAAATATCTTGGCTAGGGAAAATCAATTCCGTTAAAATGACACTCCTACCTAGACTGCTATATTTGTTCAGGTCCCTCCCCATTCCAATAAAGAAAGATCAACTTAAAAAATTCCAGGGCAAAGTGCTTAAGTTTGTATGGGGTGGTAGAGGATACAGGCTACCCCAAAATGTTTTATATGGACCCATAACTAAAGGGGGTCTAGGTCTACCACACCTTTATCGCTACTACCAGGCAGCCCGGTTGGCCCAATTGTCATCTATCTACTCCGGTCGAGAGAAACCGGATTGGATTGAGATGGAGGGTCAGGCAGTTCCTAATAGTCCTTTGGATGACCTGCTCTGGTGTCCACAAAAACTAAGACTGGCCATAATGGCCCCAACACTCTCTCAGGCCTTTAGGCTTTGGGATGACTTGCGGAACTCCCCTGCTATAATTTCTGATATGCAACCTTTAGCTAATTTGTTTCAAATGCCCTATTTTAATCCGAATATGGACCCTACAATCTTTCATTGGTGGTTGGACAAGGGACTCTATAGGATTGGACACTTTCTTTCTACAGCGGGCCCGATCTCGTTAGCACACTGTGTGGGGACCTTGGGAATGCCGGATTCAGAAACAGATAGATACTCCCGAATATCCCAATTTATCAACTCACTCTGGAAAAATAAGCCAAATCCCCCTGAGTTCACCCATTATGAGCAATGGTGCATCCGCACTACAGACCAAAGAGGTGGCATTTCCATTGTTTACAATTCACTATCGGAACCTACATCCAAATTTTCTTACATGGAGGCGTGGGAGAGAGACCTACGGATGTCCTGGACCCTGGAGAAGTGGCATGAGGTAGGGTCGAGAGCTTCTAAAGGTCTCATCAACATCTCTCTGATGGAAGCTAACCTTAAAGTATTAATGCGGTGGTACCTGGTTCCTTGCAGACTGGCAGCAATGTTTCCAACCACATCTCCATTGTGTTTCCGAAATTGTCAAGCCCAGGGTTCCGTGTTGCATATCTGGTGGGAATGCCCTAAAATTAGGGGATTTTGGAACAAAGTGTTCTCTTTTATTAGGAAGGTAATCTCCCCAAATAGCGTTACTAGGGGTCAGTGTACCCCAGGCCTCTAAATATACCCAAAAATTAATAGCTTTCATGCTCACTGGTGCCAAAATTACGCTGGCTGGTGCCTGGAAACAACATTCTGTTTCTGTCCAGATGGCCAAGAGGAAAATCTCTTGGATCATGCACCAGGAGAAAATGGTCAGTTCAATACTCAATTCTTCTAAAACCTTCGAGGCTGTATGGGAACCCTGGGCTAGGCATATAGGCTATAAGGACGAGGGAGGGTGGAAGAATTCCATATTATCTTTGGTCTTCTGTTGTTACTATTACCAGGAATTGTGGACCGATTTATATAGACCGTAGATGGCAACACCAACCTATATTCTCTCCCTATCTTTTTCTTTTTGTGTCTCTCTGTTTCTTTTCCTTCCTTTTTTACTTTTTTCTTGTTATATCTTCATACAGATTTGAAGTTTAAGTAGTCAATTTCAACTTGAATGATTACATTAGAGAATTTTTTTTTGACTTTTTTCTTTCTTTATTGCGGTGATACGACCACTGGAGATATCTGCTTATTTAATATGTTTTCTTCTGGAGTCTCCAGCCTTCACTGAAATATGGAAATACGTTAGGATATTCCCTTCTTTGGGACTGGCCCACGACCTCGGAAACATCAGTTATTCCGGGACTGGGGGTTCGTTCTCACCTTTATTAGGCACACCCTGCGAGCTTAACGTATTCACTGGTTCTTAGGCACAGTGTGAACCCATTGAGGGTGCCGGGAATGCAGTCAGTACTGGGTGCTATTTTCTTTTTCTATTTATTTTTATTTTTTTTATTTTCATTTTTTCTTCTCTTTGAAAATTTTAGGTTCAAAGTGGGGAAAAATATCCTGTTATTTGCATAGTGATGTTTTTTTGCTCTAAGCTGACTTTGTCAATTTTGTATCTGAATTGTTTGTAGTCCATTCGGCCTCAGGTTGTCCTGGAGGCTCTTGAAATGTACTGTACTGCTTTTCAATAAACTTCTTTAAAACTTAAAAAAAAAAAAAAAAAAAACGATTACCCAGGCATTGCTTCAAGTCGTGTCAAAGTTGTGTCAAAGTCGTGGCGAAATCGTGGACCTTCAGGTTGCACAAGTGTGAAAGGGGCCCAACTGGCGTTGTACAAGATAAAAAGACTATTTACAAAATAAAAAAACACTTAAATTGAAATTTTACTATGATCTATTTATTGATTTTTTAGGGGTTGCAACAAATCTGCCCAGGCAATTTTACAGTAACTTTGTAGAGTAAGCAATAATTGTATTTATTTTCACACTTACTTTGCTTTACTCTTTGACATACCAAAGACATGCTGTTACACATAACATATTTGCTTTTATCACTCATCACTTTTTTGGGAGAAATTTATAATTTAAGGAGCTGTAATTGTAGCAGCAAATTTGTCATGTCTGATATGTCGGGTTGTGCCCACTGACCACAAATGGAACCAAGGAGGATGCACAAGAAACTTACTAAAACAAAAATAACATTAATTATAATTAACCATCTTATTTAAAAAATCAGCTTTGCTAGTATGATATTGCATGCACAATTTTGTATAAAAGTGATAACAGGAAAATAATACACGTTTTCATAGTATTACACTATTGGTTTTACACTCTTCGCAGCTCTAAGTTGTTAACAAGAGGATGCTAAGTGCAGATTCAATCTGTAGCAAACGTGTAATAGAAGAAGCTATTTGTGTGTATAAATGTTGCAATAATTGGGTGCAATAGCAAAAGATAACAGTTGGGACTGCCATCCAACTGGTTAGGCAAGTTATAAATATTTTACTGGGACATATCAAATCCCTTATACTTTACATTAGAGATACTGTACGTAGTTAAGACTTTAGTTTGAATTCTGTATTAAAGAGATTTTTGATGACATATTGTGCTCTCTGCACAGAACTAGATCGCATGTGGTATGTAGGTGTCCAGACACGTTTTCCCTAAATACCACATGTGATCCTGAAACTGTCAATTCACTTTACCATTCTGCAGTATTTACTGCCAAACACTGAACACACTCAGTAAATACTGCATGAGCAGGCATTAAACTAATTTCACATAAATAAATAAATAAGATAAGGCATGCAGTAATTAAGGAATGGTGGGGGCATGCAGTATTTAAGGAATGTGTACTGGTTGTTAAGGGGCAGATGGCTGCTGGTATCCTTAACAACCAGTAACTATGATGGGTGTTAAGAAGCGAGCGTCCACCGCATCCTTAACAACCGATGAGTCATCAGCTCTCAGCTGGGTTCCCCGCTGACAGCTGAATGTAACAAAAATAATTACCAGCATAAAAATCAGGGAAAATACGTTGTAGAGATCCCCCCTTCATACCAGGTCCTTTGGGACTGGAATGGATTTTGAGGGGAAACCCCAGGCCAAAATTTAAAAGAAAATGGCGTGGGCTCACCCAAAATCCATACCAGAGACTTATCCGAGCATGCAGGCAGGTCAGGAAAGGGTAGGAGCACCCCCTCCTCAACCATAACAGGCCACATGCCCTCAACATGGGGGGGTTCTTTGAGGCTGGGGGGCTCTATGGCTATCCATTTAGAAAGGTGTGACACTACTATTTCTTTTGCAACGGTTGAAGCTGTTTGGTGGAACTGGAAATTTTAATGGTGGTGTCTCTGGATGCTTCCAATAGATATAGGAAGAAGTAATCTTTGTGATGACTTTTTTTCTGCAAATAAACACAGTGGACATATGACATTTAGGAAGAAATGGCCTTTAATTTTAGAGACAGGGCTATTCAACCACTTCATTCCCAGAAGATTTGGCTGCTCAATGATGGGCCATTTTTTGCGATACGGCACTTTAACTGACAATTGCGAGGTCGTGCGATGTTGTACTCAAACAAAATTTACGTCCTTTTTTTTCCACAGATAGAGCTTTCTTTTGGTGGTATTTGATCACCTCTGCGGTTTTTGTTTTCTGCGTTATAAACGAAAAACATTTTGCTATAGTAAATATTCCAATTTAAAAAAATCCTCAGTTTAGGCCGATATGTATTCTTCATATTCTTGGTAAAAAAAAATTGCAATAGGCGTATATTGATTGGTTCGCGCAAAAGTTCTAGCGTCTACAAACTATGGGAAAGATGTATGGCATTTATATGGCTTTTTTTTACTAGTAATGGTGGTGCTCTGCGATTTTTTGCAGTATTGCCATGTTGCGGCAGATTGGTCAGACACTTTTGACACATTTTTTGGGACCATTGACATTAACAGGGTGATCAGTGCTATAAATATGCACTGATTACTATGTAAATGTCACTGGTAGGGTAGGGGTTAACACTAGGAGGCTAGAAAGGGGTTAACTGTGTACCCTATTGTGTGTTCTAACTGTGGGTGGAAGGGGACTCACTATAGGAGATGACAGATCATGTTTTCTACTTTGTAGAAAGACACAATCTGTCCTTCTCTCCTCAGACAGCACAGGGATTTGTGTGTTTACACACACAAACCCCTGTGCTCCCGCTCGTGCATGCGATTGCACGTGGCCACAGCGATCGCGCCCACCAGCTACTCGCATCAGGTTCCCCGCCTTGCAGGGTGAGTGTGCCCTCTGGTGGCTCTCCTGGGCAAAGGCGTATATGTACGGGATCTAGCCCAGGAGAGCCATTCCACCACAGTATATCTGTGTGAGCCGGTCGGGAACCTGTTAAATACACTGTGCAATCTGCTGTCTAGCGAAATCTGTATTTTAACATTTATTTAACATCAGTGCTGTCTGCAAGACCACAAAAAAAAAAAAAACATTTTAAACAATGTGGTTGTAAAAAAGTGTCTTATGCTAATACATTCAGATTCTGTTTTACTTTTCTACTTTTCTACTACTTTTCTAACATGTGAAAAACCTCAGTGTTTATATGTCCTCATTGTACTTGCTGTAATTATTATTATATTTTTTTTTAAATAGAGGTACAGGGATTCTTATAAGTGTATGTGTTATATGTGTTAAGTAAGGTAGCAAGTAAGGTTTTATTCACATCTTTTTGTTAAAAACCTGAGGTCAAAAACACTCACAGTTTTTAAAGTATAGTTTTGTTGTGGTGATCAAACACCTATTACTGCTGCCAAATAAATGTTTGCACAACAACTACATGCAGTAACTTTGGATATCACCGGCACACTAGCTCCAAAGTGTCATTCATACTCATGTATGAATGAGAGCCTGGCTAAAACACTTGGAATTATTATGAAGGAGGTGGTTTGCGATGGTTTGTGAAGGGATAATTATCATTATTTGGAATTCCCCTTTAAAATAAAGGGTGATCCAGATACTGCCCACAAATAAAAGTGCCACAGTATAACTCTATACATTAATAACATCATCCAACATTGTAGATGCACATCCATCAAGATGAAGAGTGCCCACTGACCACCCCCAAAACAAAAAACATACTGACCCACTAACACATCTCTCCTGATGACTGTTTACCACAAATGGCAGCTACAGCCCTCCCAATCAAATGTAAACAAAGGGGTGGCATATCTCGAGGAGACGTCATTGAGCAAATATGCACATCATTATTTGACATAATTTACTAAATATGGTAATGTCCACATTTGATCAATAATGTCAACAGGGACACCCCACAATGTTTTTTCATAATATGATGCTAGCTGGGGAAATTTAATTTGCAGTAAATCTATTTTTATAACGTACGCATTGTGTTTTCAGTTTTGGATGGTGTCCTTCATCATGATTGTTGTGTATCCACATCACTGGACAATGTTATTGACAATTAATTTACATTATGTGACTTTAAAAAAAAAGGATTTTGACAGGGTGTGTATTTATTAACTTTAGATTTTCTTTGTAAGTGGGTAGCCAGGGATAATATGTATTCCTTACTCGTTCAAATGGGGGTGGTATCTCAGGACTTCCTTATTTTAAAAGAGGCTTCCAGATTTTAATAAGACCTCACAGACTCTCATAATTACCTGGCTGGGGTTTTGAGGAAAAGGGAAAATAGTAACGTGCTTAGCCAAGGGGGAGGCTCTCCTAGAAATGTATATTTTCCATGTTGAGGACATGTGGCATGGTATGGTTCAAGAGAAGGGGGGCATGTTTACTGCCTCCCCTTTCTGGACCAGCCAGGCTGCATGCTTGGATAAGGGTGTAGTTAAGGGATTCCAAGGTTTTTTCTTGTTTAAAAAAACAATCATTGGTACATGTAGCATTGAAACTTCCAGAACTGATTTTAATGTTTAGGTGCTCATTGACTTCAATAATAAGGTTTGAATTAACATTCAAACTTGGGAAAGTTTGCCAACTTCTGCAAACAGAGCCCAAAAATATTTGACACATCAGACGTAAAGGTAATACATTTGCAGGTAACAAAAAAAACACCTCTTTATCCTCTTTAAGCAGTCTTACAGTTAATTTAAAGTTGGTGACAAGTCTTCTCAGCATTAACATGATTTAGATTTGGACATGATAATGGTAAATATCTTTTAATTGGTTCAATACACATTAGGTATTTCTGAAACAGTTTAATACAATTTATTCCCACATGCTGTAAGCTTTAATTAACACTTTTGCTAATGAAAAATGTCATTTTAATTTGAAAGACTTATTCATTAGTGTAACAACATATTTCCCATATAGATTTTTAGTAAAACTTTAAATGTGACACTTCATTAAGCTTTTCTTGACAACACCATCTGTTCAATAAATAGTAAACTTTGCAAGTTTTGCAAATTCATTTCTATAAGTTTTGCATATTAAAAAAAAAGCTAATTATAATATAGTCTGGTTTATATAGATACACACATTTCTAATTTGTACTTGTTCCTAAAAAATGTATTGCATACATATGTTTAGATATACTGTATAACCTTGAAGAAAGTGAGATCATGGAACTATGACCATATTTACCAGCTTTGTAAACTACTCTACTAATTAATGGAAAGAAAAAAGCTGGTGTGTCAATAACTACTTTTCCATTTTCGTTTTCAGTACAGATTGTATACTAGTGGGTTATCATTCAAATAGCTTTTTGAGCTGTTTGCAGCCCCTGCATCATTCTTTATATTTTAATATAGATCAAGATTCCAAAATTCAGCATTCAATGTTTGTGTGTATGGCAGTGCTGGATCAGTGTACAATCTGTCATCAAACGTAGGTGATCTTGTCTTCATTGCCCTTCAGGGAGTCTCATAACCAATGAAGGTGTGGTATTGGTGAGACTTGTTGAGGTCTGGGGCTGCTGCCACCTGAAAGCAATGGCAAGAAGATCCAAAGGGTAACCTAGAACAAGTGTAGAGATGCACCCAGTATAATCTATCACACTTGTAGTTGTATTTAGGACTTTTTTTAAGTTTACAGGTGACAGAAGATAGGTACAGCCAACACATTTCAGGAGAAATGCTTCCATCTATCATCACGGCTACTGTACAGGAAAACAATGATAACAACTCATGATTACAATGTACAGTAATAAAAAAAAATGAAATGAATTACTCATAAAATAGTCAATAAATAGTATTTTCCAACCACATCCATTTTCACAGTCAATTCTGCCTTATTTCACACTAATCCTGAGTCCAATATAGGATTTAATTATTTTAACATTTGATTATTTTTAATGACTTTTTAAATTGTATTATTTTATTACATTTGTATGCCTCTGTACACACACATACAGTATACGTATATATATATATATATATATATATATATATATATATATATATATATATATATATATCTTAAATGTATTTATATTTTGATATGGGCCATATGTTGTATTCTATTTTACTGATTATTTTGATTATTCTATTACATATTTATGTCTAAAAAGACCCCCTTGACACATGTCATTGGGTGGGTGTGGCCTAATTGCACCAGTGGGAGAGTCTTAAAGGTGCATTATTAACCACTTCCATACCACACCTATTCTGGCACTTCTCTCCTTAATGTAAATATCATAATTTTTTTGCTAGAAAATTACTCAGAACCCCCAAAAATTATATATATTTTTTTAGCAGACACTATAGGGAATAAAGTGGCAGTCATTACAACTTTTTATCTTGTACGGTATTTGCGCAATAATTTTTCAAACACCTTTTTGGAAAAAAAACGGTTTCACGAATTAAAAAATAACAAAACAGTAAAGTTAGCCCAATTTTTTTGTATAATGTGAAATATGATGTTACGTCAAGTAAATAGATACCTAACTTGTCACGCTTTAAAATTGCGCACACTCATTGAATGGCGCCAAACTTTGGTATTTAAAAATCTCCTTGGGTCACGCTTAGAGTTACAGAGGACGTCTAGTGCTAGAATTATTGCTCTTGCTCTAACACACAAGGTGATACCTCACATGTGTGGTTTAAACGGCGTTTACATATGTGGGCGGGACTTACGTGTGCGTTCACTTCTGAGCGCGAGCTACTGGGGACAGGGACGTTTTACATTTATTTTATTTTTTATTTTTTACTTATTTTTATTATTTTTACACTTTTTTTGATCACTTGTATTCCTATTACAAGGAATGTAAAGAAATAAAGTAAAGAAAGAAGCGCCTCTGAGTATACTGTATTTAATTGTAAAAAGATAAAATTAGCCAGCACTTACATCATAAGTACAATGCTGCAGTCAGGGCGGCTGATGGAGGTCTTGGCTGACGATCAGTGAAGCATATGAGCCAGGTTAAAAGCAGCCACTTGGAGCCGGAGGGAGTCGGGGGGAGCCGGCTGTGTCCGTGATGACGTATCGCTGCTGTGATGGGATCTCATCTGCTGGAGCGTGACGTCAGCTGGACGGGGGCCGAGGAGGACCACGACGCGTTTCAGAGCGTGTCACTTGAAAAAAGAGCGCGCAGGTCTGTTCCTTGACTCGCGCACGTTCTGAAACGTGTCATGGTCCTCCTCGGCCAGCTGATGTCACGCTCCAGCAGATGAGATCCCAGCACAGCAGTGGTACATCATCATGGACACATCCGGCTCCCCCCAGCTCACTCCAGCTCCAAGTGGCTGCTTTTAACCTGGCTCATATGCTTCACTGATCATCAGCCAAGACCTCCATCAGCCGCCCTGACTGCAGCATTGTACTTATGATGTAAGTGCTGGATAATTTTATCTTTTTACAATTAAATACAGTATACTCAGAGGCGCTTCTTTCTTTACTTTATGTATTGCATATTTTGAGCTGGCTTCGCTCCTTGATAGCTGCCCTGATCTAATGCAATCACCTATACTGGCTGTCCATAGCCACCAACTATAGCCTATAGGCACCCTGCTGGGACTGATCCTAAAATGGACTCATGAACGTTCAGACCATACACGCTGTCGTTGTGGTTTGTTATGTTATACACTCTATATATATTTTATATGCTTTAGTCCTATAATTGATTGTTTGCGCAGATATCCTGAGCGCTGTACCCCACCACTACAAGGAATGTAAACATCCCTTGTAATAGGAATAGTGTGTGACAGGTCCTCTTTATGGAGATAAGACCCCACATCTCTCCTCCAGCTTGGCATACATCAGAGCCCACTGAGCACAACCACAGCCACAAACACACCAGCCCGACTGCCAAATAGCCTGGGGATGCCATGGCAAAGAAAGTACCTGCCGCAACCACACAAAATGCCCAGTTTGAAGTCTGTGCTTCAACAAAATAGCGGTGGCACACACGCGCAATGGCAGGGGGACAAGGCCACGATCCACAGCAACAGGCATGGAGGGTGCCACAAACTGCCCGCCTGATACTCCCTGCACAGCGGATCGTCCTCTAGGATCAATCAATGTCACAAGAAGCTGCAGGCTATTGGGGTCAGGGTGGACAGAGTAGAACAACAGATGGATGATTATACATCTACATACAACACCATGGTGGACCCACATGCGGCCAAGGGAGAGGATATAGTATGGCTGAAAGACAAGGTCGCCGACCAGAAGGAACAACATCAGGTTGTGGGGTGTCCCAGAATCTGCCCCAGCTAGTCATCTCCTACAATATGCCCACACACTGTTCTCCAATCTGGTTCCCGCGCTGATTGCACAGGACCTCATAATAGACAAAATCCATAGAATTCCCAAGTTGTCCTTCCTTCCAGAAGGTACTCCGAGAGACATACTATTGAGAGTCCACTTCTACCATGTGAAGGAACAGATCCTACAAGCGGCACGCAGGCCGCTTGTATTCAGTAAGCTAAGTGATCATTCCCTTGCATCCTCTTTCTTTTCAATCCTCCTACATAATTTCCTTATGTTTTCCCACTGTGGAGCATTTTTTACTTCTTGTACTTTCAACTCCAAAAATACTTTACTATCTACCTGGATAGAGTAATACATTCAGGTCAATGTCTTCCTAGCTGCCAAAACCCTTACCAGTTAGCCACAGACCATCTTCATATGACAAGGCTACTAGTTCAAATATTTACAAACTTTTGTTTTGCTATGAATGAACTGTCAAACCCTGAGAAGATTGATGAAGTCATTTCTGGGGGGGTTTTGAGGATTTTTTTCCTTTTTTGGTTCATGATTTCTATGCACCTACAGTATATGTATTTAAATAATGTTCAACTTATGGTTATGTTTTTTATATTATATTTTAATCACCTGTAGGAAATATAATGCAATTTCTTTTAGAGTGCTGCACTGTTGTTTTTTTAATAAAAATATGTTGAAAGTGAAAATTTCCTTGCATAGTTATAATTTCTTTTAAAAATTAACAGCCTATTTTCCTTTAGTAAATCAACTCCTAGTTTAAATGGTATGAAGAAGAAGAGAGGGAAAGATCACAAAGAGAAAGCTAAAATCTAAAATGAACTTTGTTTTACCAAAATAATATTTTATATTGTTATATTGGGATGTCTACCACAGTTGCTAAAGATCCTTGCTATCTGGAATGTCACAGTGTAAACTTTAGAGAAAGGACAATCTCTGGACTTTTTTTATTACTATTGCAAACAAAATTGGCCTATATATCCAGTATAAAACCAAAAAGCACACAGTAATATTCAAGGTAAATCCAGGTTTAGACAGCTTTTCAATTTTACTATTCACACCTGTCTAAAGGATTTCAGTATGCCATACAAGTGAATGAAGTATAAAATTCAGTACTGAATTTTTCTGTGACACTTTTACATATTCTTTAATTGTCATTTCTTGCAGAAACTTTTTTTTCTATTCAGTAATGCCGACCTTACTGAGATGCAGTTGATGAGATTTGGTACTACATATGGAAAATATTAGTTTGAGCTTTACAATACCCTTAAAATTCAATGAATGCCTAGCTGTATCGTTTTTTTTGTGAGATTACACTAATGTGTGATGGATATGCTTTAAGAAGCTATCTTATGCACTGAACATCCGAAAACAGTTTGGGCTAGATTCAGGTAGGGGCGCGCAATGTTACGGCGGCATAGCGTATCATATTTACGCTGCGCCGTCATAAGTTAGAGAGGCAAGTGCTGTATTCACAAAGCACTTGCCTTCAAAGTTACGGCGGCGTAGAGTAAATGGGGCCGGCGTAAGCGCACGTAATTCAAATGTGGATGAGGGGGCGTGTTTTATGTTAATTCTTGGTGACCCGACGTGATTGACGTTTTTTACGAACGGCGCATGCGCCGTCCGTGTACATATCCCAGTGTGCATTGCTCCAAAGTACGCTGCAAGGACGTATTGGTTTCGACGTGAACGTAAATTACGTCCAGCCCTATTCGCAAACGACTTATGCAAACGACGTAAACAATTCAAAATTTGACGCGGGAACGATGTTCATACTTAACATTGCGTACACCTCATAGAAGCAGAAGCAACGTTACGCCGCAAAAGCCTTATGCAAACGATGTAAAAAAATTCCGCCGGGGCGCATGTACGTTTGTGAATCGGCGTATCTAGGTCATTTGCATATTCTACGCAGAAGTCTACGGAAGCCCCCCTAGCGGCCAGCGTAAAATTGCACACAATTATACGCCAGCGTATTCAAGTTACGCCGGCGGAGGAAGCCTATTTTTTAAACGTATCTGCCTTTGAGAATCGGCGTAAAGATACAACGGCGCAGATTTGAAATTATGGCAGCGTATCTGGAGATACACCACCGTATGTGGTTGCTGAATCTAGCCCCTTGACTCTGCAAGCATAATTCCCATGGCTTTACCGTGTGAGATTAATTTATTACATTTCCCCATAGGGTGCACCATCTTTCATGTCTGCATTAAAGAACATTTTTCCAAAGAAAAAAGACAATATTGGTCTTCCCATGCCAAAAGTAGTCAAAGTTGTCACTAGCAGCAATTTTACTTGGAAGTGTCAGATTTTGCCTCATTGTATAATGTATGTATCGTATGCTGTCTGACCTTTTTATTAGGTTAGATTGGCACATAACATGATTGTGGACATGGGTGTACTGAGCAGTTGGTATATAGCAGTCTAATTTTAAATAAAGTTTAACTTTTTGAATATTTTTTAAGTTTCAGGTTCTTTAAAAAATGTAGTGATATAGCGGTGCACAATCACAATCATTTAAACAAACAGAGTCAATCCAGTACTGTCATCTGCAGTAAACTACAATAAAATAGTTAGCTGCTAACTGTAAAATAAAAAAAAAATAAACAAATGCTTTATTTAAAGTAAATCCCATAGAAATGTTTTAAAAAGAAATTAATATGTGTTTTTTTTTTACCTTGTTATCATAGATAAACACTTTTTAAACTAACACCAAACTTTTCATTTTAATTAATTATATGCTGGTGTTTAAACTTTATCTGTAGCAGAAAAGTTTCTTTTTAATAGTGCAGGGGAGGCTAGAGCCCCTTTTTAGTTTTTATCGCTGTCTGTGTTTTTTTATGTATGTTTTTAGGATTTACCCATTAGTCCTTGTTTTTTTTCCTTGCATGGGGCATGTTTTCTTGTTTTTTATATCTTTTTTCTTAATCATATGGTTCAGGACAGAGGCTTCAATAGTCATAGGCACTGAATTATAAGCAGCCACCTTCAGGTGATTAAATGATGGAAAACAGAACTTTATGTGAGCATATGGTTGTATACCTGTGCTATGGCTCACTAATGAATTCTTAAAAAATTATAGGGCTGCTGTTGTGGTCAGAAGAAAAAGAACATAATAATAAAACCAGCAGACAAAGGGGGAGGGGTTATTGTTCTTGAAAAACAATGATACTAATGAACTAAATAGATTGATAGCAGATGAAGAAATATATTAGAAACTCAAAGTGAACCCACTCAATTTATTAAGAGCCAAGTTAACAAAAATTGTTAAGAATGCACAAAAGGAAGGTATTATTAATAAAAAAAAGGCCAAATATTTACTACCAGAAGCCCCTAAAACATCCATCATTTTCCAGGTCCCAAAAATTCATAAGGATGCTAAGTAAACCCCAGAAAGGCATACTTTACATTTTACAATTTTATTTTATTTTTACATATTCTTCAATTGTCATTTCTTGCAGAAACTTTTTTTTATATTCAGTAATGCCGACCTTACTGAGATACAGTTGAGGAAATTTGGTACTCCAAAAAAATCAGGAGATATCCTTTACCATTCACCATCAAAAGACATACCGATTTTCCATAAAAAAATATATAATCCACCGGATAGACTTACTAACACATTTCATTGCAAGATTATGTTCAGGCATTAATATTTGTTTTACCCATTAATTAAGTGTTTTAACCACTTCCTTACTGGGCACATATACCCCTTCCTGACCAGGTGAAATTTCAGCTTGTGGCACTGCGTCACTTTAACTGACAATTGCGTGCAACATGGTTCCCAAACAAAATTGACGTCCTTTTTTCCCCACATATAGAGATTTCTTTTGGTGGTATTTGATCGCCTCTGCGGTTTTTATTTTTTGCGCTATAAACAAAAATAGAGCGACACTTTTGAAAAAAAAACAATATTTTTTACTTGTTGCTGTAATAAATAGCCCAATTTGTGTAGGCGATACGTATTCTTCTACATATTTATGGGAAAAAAAAAAAAAAAAAAAATCGCAAGAAGCGTCTGGTTTGCGCAAAAGTTATTGCGCTTACAAAATAGGGGACAGAATTATTATTATTTAATTTTTTAATTTTTTACTACTAATGGCAGCGATCAGCATTTTTTTCGTGACTGCGACATTATGGTGGACACATCGGACACTTTTGACACATTGTTGGTGCCATTCACATTTATACAGCGATCAGTGCTATAAATATGCACTAATTACTGTATAAATGTGACTGGCATTGAAGGGGTTAACACTAGGGGGTAAGGAAGGGTTTAAATGTGTACCCTAAATTGTGTTCTAACTGTAGGTGGAGGGGGGTGACTGGGGTGACTGGGGGAGGTGACCGATCTGTGTCCCTATGTACAAGGGACACAGATCGGTCTCCTCTCTCCCCTGACATGGATCTCTGTGTTTACACACAGAGCTCCACGTCTTGTCCCTGTAGCCACCGATCCCGAGTGCCTGGTGGACATCACGGCCGCCAGGCACTCGCACCGGCATCTCAGCGATGCGGCGAGCACGCGCGCGCCGCCGTCATACGGCCGTCGGGTAGTGGTTAATAAGTAAACAAAAAAAAATAAGTGTTTGTTTACATTATTGTACAGTATTGATAAGTGCTATTAATTTTTAATTATAAGAGTGTGAGTGTATGAGTTTTGATGGCATGATTGATTGTAAAGGGCGCTGGTTGCCGTCGCATACGTGACCGCAGAATGACGTCATCGCCCGGCGCCGCGTGCGTTCCAGTGCCGAGCGCAATCAGTGCTGTATTCGGCACACATGCCTCTCAGGTATAAATAGAACGGCGTGTCAGCCGTAGCCAGCCATGCTACAACTATTGGTACCATCGATCCCCATATTACATAATTGCCTTACTGGACTCTATGGACGGTCTAGCTGATGCCTTCACTGCATTCATGCTGCCATTAATGGGAACACCTTAAAGATTTCTTCCTTCCTGACACCATACACTACGGGATCCTATGGCTGCTAACATACAGCAAGACTCAAGCCCTGCAAATAATAAGTAGCAATTGTTTCACTTGTAGTGCCTACTATTACTTACTACATATATAACTTCTAATCAATTGCTGTAATTAACTCTGGCTTACTAAGAACTAACATACTACTTGGGACTCTGTTGTGTCCTCAGCTGCTTCCTGTGAAGTATCTTAAAGGAACATATACTTTCTATTTAGCTGAGCTATATTTTCCTCTCTTACGCAACTATTCCTATTTACTACGTGCTTGACATAAGTTATTACTTGTTTATGGGGCCCATGCCCTAAGTTACTGAACATGTTCACCTAAAATGTTATATGCTAAGGATTGAGGTATTTCATACCTGCACCCTTAGTGGCCTAATGCATCCCTTTATGTTAAAGTGATATGATGTAGAGAACCCCCAAACTCCTGTTCTCTGATTGGAGTAACGCCTGGGGCCCAGTACTTATAATCACTTACATACAGAAGTGCATTGAAATTTTATATGCATTATAATCTTTTAACGCTAAGGATTGGACGCATTTTTTAATATGTCCTCCCTTAGTAGCTCAACGCATTCCTTTGTGTGAGAGAGATGATGTAGAGAACCCCCAAACTCCTGTGTTCTGATTGGAGTGACGCCTGGGGTCCAATACTGAATTCTCACATAACATAGAGAGGTGCATTGAAATCTTTTGCTAACCACAGTTGTGGTTCACTCCCGTTCACCATAGTTTGTGACATTGATACAAATTGAATAGCTTGCCCAGGTGGGTTTTCCTATTACAAAGTTATGGTAAGTCTGAAGGAAGGTAAATCACTGATGGGAAGAGCAAGCATCTACCCATGAAGAAGCCAAGTCCCCACTGCGAATTTTACCATTCCCACATTTCAGAAGAGCTCCTTTTGTATCTCTCAGTCTTCGTCTTTAAAAACAGAATCCTTCACTCTGGTGCAAATCCTGGAAATTCAGATTGTCCAAATATGTTTCCATGTCCGCTTTGCAGTGATGGGGCATCCCCCTTCTTTAAATGGGGGATATCTGTTCGATCTTTGGTTTTAAGACGTGGCATCGTGATAGCACAAGCTAAAATTTTGGTCCATACACCTCAATGCTTCATCCCTTCAAATCAGCATTTCCAGTTTGTGGTCCTTCCATTTGGCTTGTCTATGGCCCCTTGGGTTTTTACCAAGGTGCTGGTTCTTGTTTTTGTACTACTGCACTCTTAAGCCTTGTACACACGATCAACAATGCAGACACCTTAGAAATTTGGGTGAATCATCAACTTCCAGAAGTCTGCCTTGGATCCAACCCATCACTGAGATTACCTGGAATTAGTCATGGACACAGCCTAGAAGCAGGTATTTCTTCCCTGGGAATGAGTATTGACCCTCCAATCTCATGTTCAGGCACTTCTCTCCAAAAAGCTTCAATTAGGGTTTGCATGAGAGTTTGACAATATTATCTAACAGGCAGTGAGGTTTGCCTAGTTTGTCTCCTGGCCCCCGCAGCTCAGTATTCTAAATACATGTCAGAAACTACCCTTTCTTTGGATCATGCTATGTTCCTCTCCTCTGAAGCCAAGCTCTCCAACCTGTTGCCTGACCAGTCTAATGTTGAAATTGGTGAATTGTTCGGGAAAGTACAGTACATGTCTTCCCATTAAACATCCCAAATTGATTTATCTCCACTATTTGAATATGGTGTAAATAGTGGAGGTACCAAGAGAACATTCAGGCCTCTTGAGATTTCCGATTTGGTCTCATAATACCTACGGCTGCTTTCTGATTTGGGGCTGGGTTATCTTTGTTTATTCCTTTGTGAGCATTGTTTGCTGTGTGGCCCACCACTCACATGGATATCTTGGGGATGTCCTAGTGTCTATGACTACTGGAGCTTGTGTCCTGTACTGTATGATTAATAAAGGATTTTTGCTTACCTGTAAAATTATTTTTTGGAAGTATAGTACAGGACATAGGCAACCCTTCCCTTTTGCCTGGCATTTTCCTCGTATTACTAGCTAAAAAACTGGGGATTGATGGTGTGCTAGGGGTTATATAGTCTGTCCAAGGCTCTGTTAAGCAATGTTTCATCATTAGAAGGTGGTTCCATATAACTCAGTGTCTATTGTATCCTGTGTCTTGTAGAAAAAGGATTTTACAAATGCGTAAGTTAAAAATTCCTTGTTTTTATTTAAGTTCTTTTGATATATATAGATATATATATCTATATACATATATATATATATATATATATATATATATATATATATATATATATAGATAGATAGATAGATAGATAGATAGATAGATAGATATATTCAATGCTAGGATTTATTCATGGACCCTAGAAAATTGCAAAGATACATTTTATTTAGGTTCTTAATATGAAGTGTTGTTGAAGTCAGTTTGATGCTACATCCATCAATTTTTTTATGTACTTTCCAAAGTTTGAAGAATTTTTACATTAAAAAAAGTTTTTTTTCTGACAACTGTGAAGTATTCTTTCTGTATAAACTTTTATCAACAACAGTAATACCTCAGATTGTGAGTAATGCGGTAACGAGTGTTTCACAATACAAGCTATTATTATTTTTTAAATACAGACTCCGTTTGCGAGCGGTGTCACACAAAATGAGCAGGATTCAAGCCTCTAGGGTGTGCAGTACCGCATTTGGGCCGAGTGTCTCTGAGTGAATCCAGTGGCTCAGAGCGCTCTCGGAGTGTTTCCGAGTGTCTCTAGCGCCCCCCACCTCTGGCCACATGCGGTACTGCATACAATAGAAGTCACTGTGGAACTAATTATCTGAGTTTTCATTGACTCCTATGGGGGAAACTCGCTTTGATATATACAAGTGCTTTGGATTACAAGCATTTTTCTGAAACGATTTATGCTCGTAATCCAAGGTACCACTGTATATCCATTGATCTTTATATCAGCTTTCACCTTTCCTCATATTAAAGTGGCTAACATAATGTAACAACAAGCAATAATGAGAATGAAACTTTCCGTCATCTGTTTTTTTATCTAAAGAAAATGGCCACATGAACAGATGAAAATCACATTGTTCTTGTCCTGCATCGCCTGCCATTTGGTTTTCCCTCCTTTCGATGAATGTGCAGCGATGTGTGAGCTCTTTTGTTGTCAGCAACAAACTTTTGTACTTGGCAGCTGCTACAGAGTAAAGAACTGCTTATCCATAAAATATGTCTGTAAACCCAGATTAAACTGTGTCTTTGTTAAAATGGCTTTCCTGATTTGAAACAAATATCTTCTATTTTAAACAGGGCAATCCTAGATCAAGCTGTTATGCTTCCTTTACAAATATACATAACATCCCTGATTCCCATCTTTCCTTGTAAATCCAATTTCTTATTGCATTTTGTCTGAAGCCTCAATACAAAATGACAACTTTTCTACTTAAAAAAATAAAAAAATAATAGCAATGACTTGCAAGTTACACTTTGGAATGTGTTTATAACAAAAATTAGTTCTGTTCAAATGGGGAAAAAACAAATATTATTTGGCTAGGTTCTGCTTGTTTGTTTTTTCCCCGTTCACACAGAATAAATATACTTTTTATAAACATTGTTATACATTTTTTATTTTAATTTTTTTTATGACTGTTTGCAAAATTAATTGTGCTTAGTACTAACCCAAGTTTAAACAGAACCTCTCTATCCCCCAAGCACCAAGCATGTGGGGGAATAAATAGATTCCCATAATGGAATCCTTATGATCTGCTTCATCAAATGCTTCAAATGCATACCTTCTTGTCATAAACAAACAGCCTAAAGAAATAAACAAGAATTCTACTATATCTAAATTTTGACTTTCGTAAAATCCTGAAAAAACAGTTTTCTCCATTCAGAACAGACATACCAGTGTCCATAGACCTGCATAAGTGAGAACCCTGGGTGACATTTAACTCTTCTGACAAGGCACAGCACTGTCACAATAGTCATTTGTGTCTGATCAAATATTGATTTGTAACTACTTTTATACATTTTGATGAACAAATTACATAAGTTACATTCAAATTAAAATAAACGTTTGTATAATTTTAGTCTATATGGGATATATTGGTGTATGGGGAATATGTCCATCTTAATAATTAAAACTAATTTGTACCACCTGAGCAATTCAGACTAGGATTATTAAAACATAGTCTGGGGAATTAAAAATGGCTCCAATGACACTTTTATGGTGGTAAAAAGTCGTAGATCTTTGAGTTCAGATCATGATAAGTAGGGGCAAACACAAAAGTGCTGCGCTTATAATTTTGCTCAGTGTGTATATATATATATATATATATATATATATATATATATATATATATATATATATATATATATATATATATATATATATATACACACTATATATAATGTATGTGTCCAACCTAATACATGCTGCACAATGGGTAAGGAGAGGAGTGGATATCAGGATTGCAAGCTCTTTACTTCTATTTTATGCAGTATGTGTCGTAACTTACGGCATTCAACCTGATTTCAGGTCACAAAGTAAATGCAGTAAAATATATCAGCTGATTGTTTGATATGAGTTATTACACTATTGTTTTTTAGTTTTGAATCGGTCATGAATCATGGAATGATTGTCCTTTTTTGCTTCTGAGACAAATGTAGGACAATGAAACCCCACAATGTTTTACATGTTTGAGTTCCAAGCAGGGCAATTTAATTTACCATTTAAACTCACTTTAAAGCAGAAGTAGACTGTCTAAAAAAGTTGTGTGAAGTATGCTTAGCAAGGGTAGCACTAGGGGGATGCTTGGCCATGTTAAAGCACCCCTAAGTTTTATCAGCATTCTCAAAGAACACCATCAAGGAATAGTTAGGATCCATCAATTCTGATATATATCAAAACTCAACCTGTCCTCAAGTCTTTGCAATGAATGCAAAAAGCAATATAAGCCATACCCCCTGAATAAACAATCAACATATTGACTTTATTAGCCTCTGGTTATGCTTTCAGAACCAGTAGTACAGCCCCCTCCCCCCCCCAGTCTTGAGCTACCATTGATGCCGAGAATGTTTGTAAATGAATGACACATTTATGCTCTATGTCAGACACTGTCCCACTTGTCACTTGCACTTTCATTCACTATTCTTTTGGGTTTGTAGTTATCAGACAGACCAGGTTGATGTAACCCCCACAAATTATGTACTTTTTGTGCATGAAAATGGGAGTTACTTCATCCAGGAACACACGGTTGACAAGAGCATATTCAATTTTGTAATCCAAATACGGTATGTATAAGTGGCTCTGTCTATGGTTAGGGGAATGTACTAATGTGGTCAGATACAGTTTAATTACCAAGGTGTTTAACATGATGTCTGATTCTTTCATCTTTATACCCCATACACATTGTGTGGATAAACTTTGGAGCAGTATTTTTTTGGTTCAGAATTTTTTGCCACATTACAGTCTCCTCTAAGCGCCTTGCTAATGAATAGTTAATTAGTTTTGGCATGTCCATGTCTCTAAATGCACACTCAGTCCTGTTCCTGAAAGGTGTGGAGAAGACATTATTAATCAGTTTATCTCCAGCTGAGTCCAGGTGTTGCTCATTAACATTTGATAGTGCTGTAACATTATAGTACCGAAACCGCTGATGGTTAACACAAAAATGGAAAATTTTATTATCATGATTCAGAATTATACTTTTTCTCTAAAGAGTTATATTAATGTTTTTATTTTATGCGAATATTCAAAGGTAAAAAGCACACATTTATATTGAACATAGTCTCTTAAAAATATATGGTATTTCTCAAAAATAGCTTAAATTTGAAAATAGCAGTATAAAATGTTGTATATGGCACATTATTGAGTCTTATTTATTTTACTCATTGATTTAGTAGTAACATATTTTTGTGGCAAATTTGTAAAGTAGGTTCTAGAATGAACTCAGAACTTCAGTGACTGCTCCTTAACTATGAGCATGTGGCAATACTAGTGATTCTGGTAATATTTCTTTGTGTATTAATCTTCTACTAGGAGGAGTATGTTCATTAATTTAATGGTAGGAATACAGAGTGGAAAAGATGTTTTTTTTTTAAATATATTATTTCACAAATATACCATAAGTACCAGTGGAGATTTGTTTTTTAAATTACCCAGCTTATCTGACAATTTTTAAAGTATCTTCTTTTGTTCAGAAAAAAAAACAATCCCCTCTGGGTGATCAATGAACTTAGCAGATTCCCACATGTTTATGCTCTAAAGAAATAGCGCTTTGATATAGAAGGCCTTGTATGTGTTGACTTTTAATATAGGGCACTAACCTGTTCAGGGAGCCCACGATGTCTCACCTGAAGCTGAACCATCCCTAGGCTCTGGGTGCAGGCGACTAAATTCTTACTAACAGGAAATTAATCCTTGTGGCTTCACAGCCTGTTTCCTACTGCGCATGCACTTGTCGCACTGCATGATCTGAATGGTCACTGCTGTCTTCTGGGACCTGTGTGTCTCCTAGAAGACAGTGGGGGGAGAGGAGGAGGGGCTGGACATTGCGTATGCCCAGAAGTGGGAGTAGATACCTGGATTTGACAGGTATCTGCTCTCCCCTGAAAGGTGCCAAATGCAGCATCGGAGGGAGGATTCAGATCAGCGGAAGTTTCATTTCTAGGTGGAAAGCCACATACACACTATCAGTTTTCCTGCAGGTTTTTCTCTTCAGGTTTACCAAAACCATCTAATATGAGGTCAAACCTTAAGGCCGCGTACACACGGTCGGTCATCGGTCCAAACCGACCGTGTGTATGGCCCATCAGTCTGTTGTCCTTCGGTCCAAAAAAAGAGAACTTGCTTTAAAATTGAACCGATGGACGGCTGACCGATAGGCCAAAACCGACGGTTAGTACGCAAAAGCATCGGTTCAAAACCCGCGCATGCTCAGAATCAAGTCGACGCATGCTTGGAAGCATTGAACTTCGTTTTTCTCAGCACGTCGTGTGTTTTACGTTACCGCGTTCTGACCCGATCGGTTTTGAAAACGATGGTGTGTATGCACATCAGACCATCAGTCTGCTTCAGTGGTGAACCAATGAAAACGGTCCGTCGGACCATTCTCATCGGATGGATCGACCGTGTGTATGCGGCCTAAGAGTTTCAATTTGTATGCAATCAGGCAGGCCCTTGCACTACATGGTTTTGGGAAACCTCAAGAGAAAAACTTGCAGGAAAACTGGTAGTGTGTATAGGGCTGAACTCTGCTTTAAGGGAGTCAGCCTGGTAGGAAAGAGAGCAGAAACAATGGCTAATACCAACAAAAACTGAACTCTAAACAAATTAATAAAGTAGAAGTAAACTAAAATATACTTATGAACATGTGAGTATCCAAAACTTCTGAGTATTTTTAATAACCAGTTAATAAAGGATTTCACACATCTTTTTTGTATCTAAAAATATAAGGAAATAAAAGATCCCCTAACTCTTGTAAACAGAGAATTAGACACTGGGATATGCTGGCTCAGAGGTTAGATTGAAATTTATACTCCCTTCAGAATTAAGAGTGATTGTTAAAGTTCAGTGTTCAGTTCACCATCTAGTTTAGCTGGAAATTAGATAAAGTAGCTGGATATAGTTCTATCTCTGGAAGTTGTCTATGTAATGGGATTCATGACACTAGGTCCTTCATTTTCAATAATACCTAGATCTAAAAAAAATACTTTCCCTTTTCTTGAAGTATCCTTGAATGCAAGGTTATCATGTTTCTAAAAGTCATCATCAAATTTAAGTATCTCAAAGGGACATGGCTGGAATAAAATGAGAAAAAGTATACTACACCAAGCCAAAAGGGAGCAAGTTTTATACAGTAACTTGAAGTGTATACACTGGGTTGTTGCTGATGCATGCCTATCATTGGCATGATAATAGATTCAATTAATATATTTAGTCACTGACATTTGACAAGATTTAATAACAGTGAATTTGATCTATTGAATGTAAAATTGCTTTCCGTTGCAGTTGTCTTTGTGTGTCTCGTTTGATAAAATACATTATCGGCCAAGTCATTTTTCTTATAGTGATGAATATGGAAAAACAAAAGTCAGACATTCCCCTGAAAAGATCACTATTGCAAAATAATTTGTCAAAATCAGTGTATTATAGAAAAAAGTTACCTAAGTTAAATTAAATCTGTTTCAAGTACTATTTGACCAAGATCCATGTTAGAAATGGCTTATCTCGAAATTATGAGGAATCCATTTTTTAAGGCATGAGATAGGGGACAGCCTCCCTATGTCGACATAAGTGGCATTTGGGTCTTTAGGAGTGCAGTGGCAGTACACCAAGGGCCTGATAAAGCTATGTGTGACCTCCTCAAATGGCACTACTTTAACACGGCTTTGTTGTTCATTTAAGGCAGGGGGGCCCAAAGTTTTGAAGGTCGAGGGCCACTTAAGCGGCTTGGTAACTGGTCGCGGGCCACAATGATCGGAGCGGGTGGATGGCAGTCCACTCTACTCTACTTTTTTTTTTGCGGATTGAAATTAATTTTTATCGGCTTGTCATAGTGTTTTACGTCACCGCATTTTGGACAGTCGGAATTTAGTCTGACAGTGTGTATGCAAGACTGATGGAAGTCAGCTTCATCGGAATTCCGACAGAAAATTCCATCGGAAATTCTGATCATGTGTACGCGGCTTTACTATGGTTTACATGCCCATCACTTATGACTTCTGAAAAGCTGTGTGTAAACCAATGTGGATACAACTTGAATTTACGGGTAGAGGATTCACCATATGCTGTGACATGTTCTGATGAGAAAGTATTATTCTGCCTTATTAATATTTACCCTAATTTGGACACTTAGTACTGTCTTATTAGAGCAGTCATGTTGTAAATGGCAAAGTCACCCAAAGCACAGCTTTACTAGTTTAATACATACCAGGAAAATAGCCTTTATCAACCCAGTGCCATAAATAAAAACCAGTGCTTCACCATTGTTTTTCTGCATTTGGTTTGTGACTAGTCTACTCTCAAAAAAGATTTTGCTCTGTTGGTTATTGCGTATGAAAATTGCCCTTGACTTATGGGACATTTCATTTTTAATATATCCTTTGAATAGATCATTTGCTTTTTTCATTGAAGGTCTGTCACAGAATATTTTCCAGCAGGCAGCAACAAAATCACTGACAGATTCACCAAATGTTGTTCATTCCGTCTACAATACAGAACCAAATGATCACTGAGGCCTCGTACACATGATAGGATAGCCAGAGGACAACGGTCTGAAGGACCATTTTCATCAGTCCAAACCGATCGTGTGTAGGCCCCATAGGTTATTTAACCTTAGTTCAAAAAAATGAGAACGTGCTTTAAAATGTAACCTATGGACTGGTAACCGATAGGTCAAAACCGATTGTTAGTATGCAAAAGCATCGGTTAAAAACCCGCGCATGCTCAGAATTAAGTCAACTCATGCTTGGAAGCATTGAACTTTGTTTTATTCAGCACGTCGTTGTGTTTTATGTCACCGTGTTCTGACACAATCGTTTTTTTAACTGATGGTGTGTACGCACGACAGACCATCAGTCAGCCTCATAGGTTAACCTAAGAAACTGACCTTTCGACCGTTGTCCTCTGGCTATCCTATCGTGTGTACGAGGCCTAATAATGCTCTAATCGGTCACATTCTAGCAAAAAATGGGGATTTTTATGTCAGCCTTACAGTTGAGGTTTTCAGTTCCGTTAATTGAAAAAAGTACTGGGCAGCCAATACTGTCATTACTGTCATATCATGTTTGTACAGTCTAATAGTTTATGTTACAACAATACTTTATATCTTCTTATTTACCCAGTGCAGAATGACAGTTGAGCCCACTATGGGGGGAAAAAAAGTAAGCTTTTTGAAAACACATTCATGTTCCCTTGCTTTGGATTATGAAGCATATAAAAGATGATTGGCAGTAACGTTAAATATATTTGTTCAGGTAACAACTTTGTCATTTTGCGGGAAGACATGTTAAAATCTAAAAAAATCTTTAGTTTACAAGAGTATTTCTAAAGAACTAGCTGACTGGAAGCCGAACACTTTACCAAATTGGGGTGGGGGCAGGTAAGTTGCACAAAAACCCCTGCAGTGGCTGGCCTCTACTCTAGAGACATAATTTACAATAAGTTGCTTTTATCAGTAAGGTGGCCCAGTTCTTGAGTGCTGGTTCACACAGGGGCAACACGACTTACAGTGCGACTTTGTGAAGTGACTTCAGCGTGACTTATAGCAACTTCAAGCGGGTCAAGCGGACTCAATGTCCGCGGGCATACCCTTGATCGTGTCACGGAGAGGAAGAAAATGCAGCTTCTCCTACATTTAGAACACATCCCTAGCCACACTTAACCCCTTCAGCGCCACCTAGTGGTTAACCCCTTCACTGCCAGTGTAATTTTCACAGTAATCAGTGCATTTTTATAGCACTGATCGCTGTAAAAATGACAATGGTCCCAAAAATGTGTCAAGTCTGATGTGTCCGCCATAATGTCGCAGTCACAATAAAAATTGCTAATCGCCGCCACTACTAGTAAAAAAAAAAATATTATTAAAAATGCCATAAAACTATCCCCTATTTTGTACACACTATAACTTTCACGCAAACCGATCAATTAACCCTTATTGCGAATGTTTTTACCAAAAATATATAGAAAAATACGTATCAAACTGAGGAAAAAAATATATATTTTTTGGGGATATTTATGATAGCAAAAAGTAAAAAATATTGAATTTTTTTCAAAATTGTCGCTCAATTTTTGTTTTTTAGCGCAAAAAATAAAAACCGCAGAGGTGATCAAATACCACCCCAAGAAAGCTCTATTTGTGGGAAAAAAAAGGATATCAATTTTATTTGGGAGCCACATCGCACGACCACGCAATTGTCAGTTAAAACGACGCAGTGCCGAATCGCAAAAAGTGGCCTGGTCTTTGACCAGCAAAATGGTCCGGGGCTTAAGTGGTTAAATCATTAAATCATTCAACTTTGCAACTCTGGATGCATTCTAGCTTATAAGATTATAAGAAGAACATTTTGACAAACCTGATGTTGGAGTGGTAGATGTAAAAAGTGTAAGATTTATTGTGCCTTTGAATAGTTCCTAGTGGGAAGATTAAACGTCTTGTTTAAACCATCGGTCAGGATACCTTTTTGCTATATTTGACGTTTCCCAATCTGGTTAGGTTGTTTATTCAGTACCTGGTTGTCTTTAAACTAGTTCTAATCTTTTTATTGGTCTTACAAATTCTTCATTGTCTGTATCTTACTCAAGAGTAAGGTAAGCAAGGGCAAAGGAATTTTCCTGCATTGTTGGGGAAGGGTCTATAAAGCTTTTGTTAAAAATAAAGGAAGGCACAGGAAGGTTTGAGGTTAATACCAGGCACTTCCTCCCTCTTCCTGCCCAGACCAAGTTTCAGCATTAGGCACTGTTGCACTTTGAATGACAATTGCATGGTCATATGAATATGAATTTTTTTATCTTTTTTTTCACTCAAATATAGCTTTTTTGAGGAATTTATTGGATTTTAAATTTTTTGCTAAAAAAACATAAAAAAATATAAATATTTTGAAAAAAAATGTATTTTTCTTAGTTTTTTGTTATATATTTTTATTATATTATTTATTTATAATATTTATTTATAAAATGTTATATTTTTTCATAAAAGTACGCCAAAATGTATACTGCTACATTTCTTTGGTGAAAATAACCCAAATCACTGTATATTATTTAGTCTGTACATACATTATAGTGTCCATAAACTATAGTATATACATCTGAAAATCGATAATTTCTTATATGCCAGGACAGTACAAATTTTGTACTTTTTGAAAAGTAGACAGTTCAAGGTATTTAGTACTGTAATGTCACATACACACGACCGTTTTTCATGACGTGAAATTTTTTTCTTTTAATATGGTCATTAAAACATACTCTAATTTTTCATGTTGTCGTTTTTCACATCGTGAAAAATGGTTGTGTGTAGGCTTTAACGACGGGAAAATACGTGCATGCTCAGAAGCAAGTTATTAGACGGGAGCACTCGTTCTGGAAAAACTACTGTTTGTAATGGAGATAGCACATTCATCACGCTGTAACAGACTGAAAAGCACGAAGACTGAAAAGCGTGAATCGTCTCTCACCAAACTTATACTAACACAAAATCAGCAAAAGCAGCCCAAAGGGTGGCGCCATCTGAATGGAACTTCCCCTTTATAGTGCCGTCGTACATGTTGTACGTCATCGCGCTTTGCTCAAGCATTTTTTTTTCACGACCGTGTGTGCACAAGGCAGGCTTGACAAGAATCACGTCGAAAAAAACTTTGTTTTTTCTAGGACATTAAAAATAAATGGTCGTGTGTACGCGGCTTAACCACTAGCCGACCAGCCACCGTATAACGGCAGGTTGGCTTGGCTGCGCAAAATCATGTAACTATACGCCACTTCGCATTGCAGCCGGGCATCCCGCGATCGCTCGTTACAGAGCGAAAATCGGGAGCTGTGTGTTTACACACACAGCTCCCGGTCCTGTCAGGGGGAGAAATTACTGTTTGTCTGTTCATACAATGTATGAACAGCGATCTGTCATTTCCCCTAGTCAGTCCCATCCCCCCTCCAGTTAGAACACACCTAGGGAACATAATTAACCCCTTTCTCGCCCCTAGTGTTAACCCCTTCCCTGCCAGTGGCATGTTTACAGTAATCAATGCATTTTTATAGCACTGATCGCTAAAAAAATGCCAATGGTCCCAAAAATGTGTCAAAAGTGTCTATAGGGTCCGCCATAAGGTCGCAGTACCGATAAAAATCGCAGATCGCCGCCATTACTAGTAAAAATCAGGAAAATCAGTAAACCAAGCATGGAAGTCCCAAGGAGCTTGGTTCAATAATAAATTAAAAGCCCATCCTGGCCTTGTGTGAACTTGCTGTAATGGAACTTTAAATAAAATCCTTGCACTGGATTAGGACAGCATAAGGAAGTGTGTTGTATTTTTTATAATGGTTATAGTGAGGAAAAAGGAAAATGGATTTTCAGCCAGAGCAGAGTTCATAATACATTCTCTATGATTTAGAAGAGAATGTGTAATAATGAAATATCAGAGTTTTTAGACAGATTTGATAACTTAAAAAAAAATTGGCTTTTAACCCCTTAACGCCCGCCGCACGACTATTTACGTCCACAGAATGGCACGTACAGGCAGAAGGACGTATATATACGTCCTTGCCTTCTAGCGGGTGGGGGGTCCGATCAGGGCCCCCTCCGCTGTGTGCGGCGGGCGGATTCCCTCGGGGAGCGATCCGGGACGACGGCGCAGCTATTCGTTTATAGCCGCTCCGTCGCGATTGCTCCCCGGAGCTGAAGAACGGGGAGAGCCGTATGTAAACACGGCTTCCCCGTGCTTCACTGTGGCGGCGTATCGATCAAGTGATCCTTTTTATAAGGGAGACTTGATCGATGACATCACTCCTACAGCCACACCCCCTACAGTTGTAAACACACACTAGGTGAACCCTAACTCCTACAGCACCCCCTGTGGTTAACTCCCAAACTGCAACTGTCATTTTCACAATAAACAATGCAATTTAAATGCATTTTTTGCTGTGAAAATGACAATGGTCCCAAAAATGTGTCAAAATTGTCCGAAGTGTCCGCCATAATGTCGCAGTCACGAAAAAAATCGCTGATCGCCGCCAATAGTAGTAAAAAATGTTTTTTTTATAAAAATGCAATAAAAATATCCCCTATTTTGTAAACGCTATAAATTTTGCGCAAACCAATCGATAAACGCTTATTGCGATTTTTTTTTACCAAAAAAAAGTAGAAGAATACGTATCGGCCTAAACTGAGGGAAAAAAAATTTATATATGTTTTTGGGGGATATTTATTATAGCAAAAAGTAAAAAATATTGCATTTTTTTCAAAATTGTCGCTCTATTTTTGTTTATAGCGCAAAAAATAAAAACCGCAGAGGTGATCAAATACCACCAAAAGACAGCTCTATTTGTGGGGAAAAAAGGACGCCAATTTTGTTTGGAAGCCACGTCGCACGACTGCACAATTGTCTGTTAAAGCGACGCAGTGCCGAATCGCAAAACCTGGCCTGGGCATTTAGCTGCCTAAAGGTCCGGGGCTTAAGTGGTTAAACAAAGTAACTGAGAACCCATCAATGTTTTTGGGAAGGTGAAGGGAAAAAAAGCATCTGCACATCAGGTTTAGATGAATGTGAGAATTGCATCTCAATTTTGACTGTGTTGGTGAATAATAGGTTAATTTGTTTTCTACTTTTGTTTTGGGATAATTTTCTCTGCTTAATCATGGGTAGTCATATTTACATGGAATAAGTCCAGTCTTCTCTTGTCACTGCAAAATACATCAAATAAAAAATAAATAAAATGAAATACATCAATACATTTAGGAATGTTTGTACACATACGGTCAAAAACACAAGATGTACAGTATGTACGAAGGGGTCCTGATAAGTATTGAGCCTTACCCAGAAAAAAATGAGTAAGGAAGCTGTAACTGACACATCATTCTACATATTACCCCAGGAAGTCAATGCACTTGCGACATCTGTCCTGCAGCTTCTTAAGTCCCTGCAAATAAAATTCTTCCAACTGCTGGTATAACCACTAATTCTTAGCCTTATTTGCCTCTGGAACACCCCCAAATCGTTGTCCCTTTAGGTGTTTTTTGATATTGGGGAACAGATGATAGTCAGAAGGAAACAGGTTGGGTAAAAAGGGTGGATAGGGCATTACTTGAAAGTCTAATGCCCCGTACACATGATCGGAATTTCCAAAGGAAAAAGTCTGACTGACTTTTTCCATCGGAAATTTCGTCCGTGTGTATGCCCTATCGGATTATTTCCATCGGAAATTACGTCGGAGTTTAGATAGAGAACAAGCTCTCTTTTACTCAGATGGAATTCAGTTGGAATTCTGATGTGATTTTGGTCGGACAAAGGTCCGACCATGTGTACGGGGCTTAAGGAGGTCAGTTTTACCATTGTTTTACCTGCAGTGTGTGACGAGGCGGTGTCATGCAACAGGATGACACCTTTTGAAATCTTTCCTCTAAGTTTTTCCTTGTCATTTTGCCTCAACTTCATCAATAAAGCACAGTAATATGATGTATTGATGGTTGAGCCCTTTTGGAGGTAGTCCACCAGGAGAACTCCCTTCTTATCTCAAAAAACTGTTGCCATTTGCTTCTGCACTGACCTTTGCACATGGAACTTCTTTGGCCTGGTGGAACTCCATCATTTAAACTGTTCCTTTGTCTCAGGATCATAACAGTAGATCCATATCTCATCACCAGTTACCAGTTGTCAAGCAATTCTGACGAATTTTTTGCAAAATGTTCCAAAACAAACTCCACGTTTCCTCTTTTGTTCGGTTGTCAAAAGTTTTGGGATCCACTTTGCTGCAAGCTTTCTTATTTCCAAGTCGTTATGGATAATGGCATCAACTCTCTCA
Source organism: Rana temporaria (assembly GCF_905171775.1). Lineage (NCBI taxonomy): Eukaryota > Metazoa > Chordata > Amphibia > Anura > Ranidae > Rana > Rana temporaria. Next base: position 94,473,103 of record NC_053497.1, read on the forward strand.
CGTGTTATTCCCAGATATGTAGCAATACTTTTGGCTGATATTCATCGGTCCTTCATGATCACATTTGCAGGCACAAAGACAGAAACAGACCTTCCACTGGGTTTCTCAATTTCAACACCAAAATGTCCAGTTTTAAAATTGACAACCCAATGTTTAACTGTTGCATATGAAGGGTCACACAGTTTGTTACATTTCATCACAGATCTGCTTAGCACCTTTCCCCATTGAATTGTATTGGATGAGCTGTCATGTTCATGGACCTAAAAAAAGAAAGATCAGTTAAAATCATAGGTAGTTGATTTTTGCACCATTGAATATAGACAGTACACCCTGCAATTTACAGTTTCCTAACTCAATGTTTTCTAGGTAAGGCTCAATACTTATCAGCACCCCCTCATATATCTTATGTGGTCAGGAAATGATTATCATCTTTTAAATATAAACACTTATAAATACTGTATTTATTGGCATATAACACTCACTTTTTCACCCTGCAAATCGGTTGAAAATGGTGTGTGCGTGTTATACGCCAATACTGTAATTAGGGCTGCCTCGGACAGAATGGGGAGGGGGGGCAGGATGAGCGCTGTCAGACTACATGCAGCGAGAATCTCGTGTTTACACAGCAGCCTCTGTAATAGAAAGTCCCATCTCCCAGGTTGGCATTGGACCAGTGTTCTGTCTATCATAGAAGCCGGTCCAGGAGGCTTATGTAATCTGACAGCGCTCATCCCGCCTCCTCCCTGAGGTGGGCATTGATCAGGCTGCATTCATTGCAATGGGGAGGCTGCAGATGGGCATTAATCAACCTGCATTGATGGGCAATTGTGAGGCTACAGATGGGCATTGGTCAGGCTGCATTGATAGGCACTGACCCGTGATTTTCTTTCCTGTCTTTTTACAGTGCTTTAAAACCTCATATGCCTAAAAATGCATGTGGATATGCTTACTGAATTAGTTCAACTCTTTTTATTTGTTTTCTTATACATGTACATCTTAGTTGTCGGACCCAGTTGGGATCTGCAATATTTTTTGGGGACCTTAAATAAATGCTATAATTTTTTTTTTTTTTTGGAATAATATACTGCTGGCGTAGCAGACAACAGCACTTGAAATGCACTGAATAAAAGTGTTGAACACTTGTAGATTGTGATAATAATAAAACTTAAGTGCAGTAAAAATAAAATGCCATCAATACCTCCCCACCACCACTGATATAATCTGCTTGGTGTGACAGGGGTTAATAGAATGGAGGGAACAGTGACAGGCACACTTCAAGAATGGTAGACAATGGAAAGGTTTCCCCGTTTTTTGTGGGGCTTTTCAAGAATGGTAGACTATGCATACACTTTCCACCCAGCTCTGCCGTACATAAAAGCCATACAACAAAGTCTATCAATAAAAAAACATCTATTAACAGAGGGTTGGCAGATGATTAAAAGGTCTGCCTCCTCCATTCATAAGTCACGTTTCATTTGTGGAAGTGGTAGTATAGCTTCTATGAATGGTGGAGCTGTGTGGAAAGGCAGGGCATAGCTGGGCACTTTTGATAAATGTCTGTCACTGCTCCCTCTGTCCTATTAACCCAGGCAGGATCCAAAGAGATGGCAGGGGTGGGTGTCAATGTAGGAGGATTTCACCTAACAGAAGAGATATCAGCACAAGGGACCTGTACTATAGACTGTAAGAAATGTTCCTTCTGCTGATTTTTTTTTTTTTTGTACTGTACATAGGCTTGAAATACTTTAGAAATACAATTGATTCAAATAATGTCACACTATTGTATGCTAATATGCCTAGCAATCAAAAAAGTGTAAAGGAAAAAAATCTGCGCTAAACCCTGTAAACTAAATAAATTAATGAACAAGTGAACAAATGTGTTGCGAATTAATAATAATCAGGATGGTAAAAAAAAAAAAAAAAGTGAAGTGGTGCAGCAACTAAAAACCTTAAATATTTAGTCCATAAAAGTGTAAAACAAAAAATAGTGCGCTACCACATAAATATCCAAAAAGGGGTGAAAATGTGTTAATAATTGTAAAACCTTAAATTACATAATTGAGAGAATATCTGGAAAATAGATACAATGTCCCAAACAAGCAATTAGGGATCCAAAAATAATCGGAGTAGCTTCACAATTCCTGGTATCCACAGTTACAACAGAATGACAATTTGTCTGCAAGTAAGATTTTCTGTTCATCAAAGAAAATAAGGCAATCACAACCGCTTTCCAGATCTGTTGGATCTCAGGTTATAGAGCTCAAAAAGGTATGTCAGAACATCATCAGCCAGATAGAGATCAGCATCTGAGGATTCCAATGAAGGTGCAGATGTCCCATCCGTGCTATGCAAAACTCTGCTTTCAATGGATTTTACACATCAAATGGATATCCAAACTTGCTCACCATATTGGTATTGTTAATAGGGGCAGAAAGAAAAAGGCTTCATGGTGCAGTTTGTTTAAAAGATTTATTGCTCAAATTCTTAGTTTCTGTTATATAATTTTGCCAAAAATAATATTTTATGTTTCGTAAATTTCTAGTGAGTTTACAAATCGTGTTTTATATATATATATATATATATATATATATATATATATATATATATATATATATATATATATATAATATATATATATATATATATATATATATTTATATTTATTTTTTATTGACCAATCCTGATTTACTGACTGCTTATCTCATCCAATAGCCCCATATAACCCTTGTTTTTAAGGATGACAATCAAAGGTATTTAGTAAGAGGCATGGTGATTTTCTTTTTGAATTTGACATTTTTAGTCACCTTTTTTTAGGAAATGAAAAAAAAAATATTTCTTAAAGCTGTAGATGTAACAAATCATTTCTCATACACAGCATAATTCCCATGCAAACTTCCCATTACATCCCAAAACACATTCTGCTATTCCCTTATGTAACTAATCCATATTCGTGAGACTTTTTGACAGCCTAGCCATATACAATGAATCAAAATTCAAGGACCACCTTCAGGCGTTCCAGGCATCTAATTTACAGATTACCTATCACATTTGGCCCTGGAACAAATGTAGACACTGTAACTGGTGTGGTGGCAGTGATTAGGGACAATATGACTGGTGTTGTGATGTTTAGGGACACTGTAAATGGTACGGCAGTGATCAGAGACACTGTAACTGGAATGTTGGTTATTAGGGACACTGTGATTATTAATATTATACAGGATTTATATAGTGGCAACAGTTTGCGCAGCGCTTTACATCAGGGAAGACAGTACAGTCACAATATAAATCAATACAGGAGGGATCAGAGGGCCCTGCTCGTTAGAGCTTACAATCTAGAAGGGAGGGTCAAGTGGAACAAAGGGTAGTTAGCTGTGGGGGATGATCAGATTTACTCAAATGAAAGTACAGTTGTTAGGTATGGGTCAGGTAGGCTTCTCTGAAGAGGAGGGTTTTCAGGGATCCTATAAAAGCTAATAGAGAAGGAGATAGACGGATAGATTAAGGTAAGGAGTTCCATAGGCTTGGAGAGGCTCTGGAAAAGTCCTGGAGACGAGCATGGGAGCAGGTGATGAGAGAGCTAGAGAGTAGGAGGTCTTGAGAAGAACAAAGAGAACGATTAGGTTGGTATTTAGAGACTGGGTCATTGATGTAGCTGGGGGCAGAGTTGTGGATGGCTTTTTTAGGAAAATGTTAGTAGTTTGAATTTAATTATTTGGGTAAGAGGAAGCCAGTCGAGGGATTGACATTTTAGCCACTGACTGGTGAAAATATGTAAGAAAATAAAAATTATATATTTTTTTTACTATATATATATATATATATATATATATATATATATATATATATATATGTATGTATACACACACATGTTTTTTATATAATGTCACCAATACAGCACAGTGTTACCATAATGGCATTGTACTACTCTGAGGGAGAGGTTGATCAGGATGATTGCTTATTTCATCCATGAAATCTTGCTTTTTTTGAAAGTCCGGCAGTGTGTACGAGACATTATACATTCTTTTAAATGTCCAATACAGAGGCATAGGTATGGAGATGTTGAGGTTTATGTTACTGCATGTGACCAATTTCTGTGCAAGCAATACTTATGCCCTGTACACACGATCAGAGTTTCCGTTCAAGCTGTCTTGCATACACACGGACACACACGGACACACCTTTAAAAACGCGGTGACGTACAACACTAAGACAAGCCTAGAAAAATTAAGTTCAATGCTTCTGAGCATGAGTCAAATTGTTTCTGAGCACACATGTTTTTTTCTCCGTCGGAGTTCCATATAGACAAATGGAATTTCCGATAGAAATTTCTCTTTCTAACTCAGACAGAAAAAGTCAGATGGGGCATACACATGGTCGGAATATCCGATGAAAAATTTCCATCGGAAATTCTGATCGTGTGTATGAGGCATTACTGTAGCTTTTATATATACTTTTATATTTTAATGCTGTTTATAGCATTGGTATGCAATGTGACTTACCACATATAATTATTGTCTAATTGGTAATAATTATGTTAATAAGCAAAAGGTTCTTTATTAAATATTTGTCCTGATTAGTTATTATAAGCTGGTAATGCTTCAGGTATTTAATTACAGGTCTCAATATAAAACTAATCATGCAGACAACCTTACAAACCTGGCCTACCAACAGGGTAAAAATCATTAAACAATCATTACTATCAGCTGACACTGGCCTGTAATTTTTGCAGTTGATGGGGGAGTTGATGCTTGATGAACAATCCAATTAAAACTGGCAACAAAAGACCCAAAATGTCAGCCAAATTGCTTTTTAATAGTCAACGCAGCCGTCACAAAACATAAACACAGAACTCCCAACAGAAGCATAAAGCTTCTGAAACAATCATAGGAAATGAATAATTTCAGGCAGCCTGAGAATTCCTGTAACACAGGGGCACTCATTAAAATATTGTGAATGGCAAATCCACAATGTTTCTTAGTAATGTAGTTCAGACGGCGCAAATGAACAGAGACAAAAATATGATTACTCTGTACCTGGTTGCTTATGTACTCTGGACTGAATTATATTTGCTATTTATTAAGCAAATTATATTTGAATAATCGAATAAACAGTAAAGAGAAAGGATTTATTGGTTAATTAACATAAACTACATTAATGCCGAAGCACAACAAATCATATGCCATTGCTACAGATGTTGCATACAGAGAAAGTGAATATATCCCAAGCATACCTATTAGTAATTTTACCTGTTCTGAACAAAACAGGTTTTTAATTCTAAAAGCTAATTATTATTTTTTTTGTTACAATATAGTGTAAATAGAGTAAGTCAGTTTTTTTATTGTTTACCCTGAGCAATAGTAAAATATATATTCAAATATAGGTGCCATACACTGCAAAAACGGTGCAATGCTAGTCACAAATAATCAGAGTATTCTCTGTTATAAAAATATTGGAACACATTCCTAATGCCTTTGCATGTTTGTGTAATACCATTAATATGTATTTCCAATAGACATGTTACAAACTAGTTATGTCATAGAAATGTGTTTTTTATCTATTTTTATCTCTAAAGTTAAATAGGAGAGTGATGATGTACTAGATGCAAATTGTCAAACTGAGCACGCCGCCCGGCCGGTCAGGAAAGGAGTGGGGACGGGCGCCCCCCCTCCTGAGCCATACCAGGCCGCATGCCCTCAACATGGGGGGGTGGGTGCTTTGGGGCAGGGGGGCACCCTGTAGCCCCCCCCACCCCAAAGCACCTTGTACCCATGTTGATAAGGACAGGGCCTCTTCCCGACAACCCTGGCCGTTGGTTGTCGGGGTCTGCGGGCGGGGGGGCTTATCAGAATCCGGGAGCCCTCTTTAATAAGGGGGCCCCCAGATACCGGCCCCCCACCCTAGGTGAATGAGTATGGGGTACATCGTACCCCTACCCATTCACCTGGATGAAAAGTGTAAAAAAAATAAACACACAACACAGGTTTTAAAAAACATTTATTAGTCAGCTCCCGGGGTCTTCTCTGCTCTCCAGAGGTCTTATTCTGACTTCGGGGGTCGTCTTTCGTCTTCTCCGCTCTCTTCTTCTGCTTTCCGGTGTCGTCTCGGCACTCCCCGATTCTTCTCCCGCTCGCTCTCCGGTGCCTTCTTCGGGTGGCCCCGGAGCATGCTGGGACTGTGACCTCATAAGAGGCCTATATAAATCGTTGCACACTGCACACCCGGCATTACAGTGGAAGGGAGCATCGAGTCAACATCGGAAGAAAAGTAGAGGGAAGAAGGCGACAAAGAAAACTGGGCTGCCTGCCACCAGTAAAAGAGCTTCAAAGAAAATAGCAACCGCCAGCCCCGAAGAAGGCACCAGAGAGCAAGTGGGAGAAGAATTGGGGAGCGACGAGACGACACCGAAGAGCAGAAGAAGAGAGCGGAGAAGACGAAGACGCCCCCTGCCCCAAAACACCCACTCCCCATGTTGAGGGCATGCGGCCTGGTACGGCTCAGGAGGGGGGGGCGCTCGCTCGTCCCCACTCCTTTCCTGACCGGTCGGGCGGCGTGCTCGGATACGGGTTTGGTATGGATTGTGGGGGAACCCCCACACCGTTTTTTCGCCATAGGGAGGTTCTCATTACAATCCATACCAGACCTAATGGCCTGGTATGCTCCTGGAGTTGAACCCATGCCGTTTTTTTATTTAAAATTTGGCGTGGAGTTCCCCCTCATGATTCATACCAAACACTGTGTCTAGAATTGGTGGGAATCCAAGTCAGATTCCCATCGCTTCTATGTCAGCTTTTTCCCGTTGTGGCGAGCCGGCTCGGCGCTGGCTCCCGCGACGGGGCTCATAGGTGGTCAATCTCGCAGAGAAAAGGAGCAAGATTGACACAATATCGCAGTCACCCACTGTAAGAGAGGACAAAAGGGATAAGATAAGAGAGGAAGAGGTAAGTGAGAGGAGGTTAGGGACAGGAAGAGAGCATCACTGTAATGACAGTTGTGATGGAGCTTCAAACCACATGTGCCTTAAAGGGGTTGTAATGGTACAATTTTTTTTCCTAAATAGCTTCCTTTACCTTAGTGCAGTCCTCCTTCACTTACCTCATCCTTAGATTTTGCTTTTAAATGTCCTTATTTCTTCTGAGAAAAGCTCACTTCCTGTTCTTCTGTCTGTAACTCCACACAGTAATGTGAGGCTTTCTCCCTGGTGTGGAGTGTCGTGCTCGCCCCCTCCCTTGGACTACAGGAGAGTGAGGACACTCTTTACATTGCAGATAGAGAAAGGAGCTGTGTGTTAGTGGATGTCCTGACTCTCCTGTTGTCCAAGGGAGGTGGGGGGGGGGTGATCTTCCACACCAGGGAGAAAGCCTTGCATTACTGTGTGGAGTTACAGACAGAAGAACAGGAAGTGAGGATTTCTCAGAAGAAATAATGACATTTAAAAGCAAAATCGAAGGATGAGGTAAGTGAAGATAAAGGAAGCTATTTAGGAAAAAAAATTGTACCTTTACAACCCCTTTAATGCTATCAGAAGGTTGTTATTGAAGTTGTATTGCATATCATCACTTCCAAGGTAGCCAAAGATTTAGAATTTTGGATGGGGGTTTGCCACACGATAAAATAGATTCATATGCGTAATGTGAGTGGACCAGGGTAATTACTTCTTGTAGGGTTGGAGTGTTTGTCATCTTTCAACATCTGGTGATGAGTAATCTTGTTGCTAGGAGTATGTGAGTGAGTACTAGTCTATAAGGTGGTGGTGTGGAGTCTGAGATCATGTTTAGAACAGCCATTTGCGGAGTAAGGCTGATGTAACAGTGACAGATGTCCTGGATTAGAGTTTCTTCCTCTTTCCATAAGTTTGTTAAGGCTGGGCAGGCCCACAAAATATGAAACAGGGTGCCGGTGTGGTTGCAATTTCTCCAACAAAGGGGTGAGGTATTTGTCTGGAATTTGGCCAGTCTATGTGGTATCAGATACCATCTTAGGGTCATCTTGTTCGTCAGTTCCCATAAGGAAGTGTAACATGTAGCTTTATAAATTGATTTTAAGGCCGTTTGTCATTGCTGATCTGAAAAGTGTGACTGCAGGTCTTCTTCCCAATCGTTATACGGTTTAGATTTATGGAATACCAGTTTTTCCTGTATTGTGGAGTATTTTATAGTGTTGAGCGGAATACGGCATATTCGATTTCGCGATATATCACGAATATATAGCCGAATTTTATCAAAAAAATTTTTTTGCGAAATTTCGCTAATGCGAATGCGAAACTGATTGCGAAATTTCGCTAATGCGAATGCGAAATTGATTGCGAAATTTTGAAACATTCAATTTCACCTGCCCTTTGGAAAAAGTGTGGTTTTACGTAATGGACCCTGCAACTAACAAGGTATTAATAAAATAAATACATTATTATATAGATTTGAGGGTTTACTTTGACCAATTTGTATATTGATTAGTTTAATAAATATTGAATAACCATAGATTTGGAAAATACAAGTAAACCGTTTACGTTGACATCTCTTAAATGTCTTTATGTTAAACAGTTATTATTCTCATTAAAGAGGTGAAATGCAAATGATGATGACACGGGACAAAAGATGGAAAACTCTTTGAAGATGTGATACACTGGAAAAACGCACAGAAACACTCCACTCTCTCCTATGACAACTGTGGTAGGAGAACTCTGATTGGCTCTGATGCAAAAGAAGGGCGGAGAAAGTATTCGCGAATATTCGGAAATCGAATATTCGCGATCGCGAATATTCGGCAACATAAAAGGATCGCCTCAGCTTAGCTACTCGGCCCAGGGTCTCTAATCATACCAGCAATGCTTTTAGACGTCGATGGAGATCACTAGGATGTGATCTGTTTTAAAAATAAAATTGAAAAAATACGAATATTCGGAATAGCGAATATTGGCCGCGAAATTCGAGTTATTCGCGAATATTCGAATATGCCATATTCGTAACGAATATTCGCAATGCGAATATTCGTGAGCAACACTAGTATTTTAGTGAAATACCTTTTGTGTCTATGTTGTTAGCGAAAAAGAAATGTCATAGTCTGGTAGGCAATGCCCCTTCTAGGTGGGTATGTGTTGTGAGACACTTTTGGATCCTGTGGAAGTTGAAATAGTCTGTGATGGGTGTGTTGAATGTCGTTAGGATCTGAGTAAAAGATTTGTGCATCATTTTGTCTCTAAAGTCAGATGTAGTCGTTGCCTGTTCTAAGATCCATTTGGGTAAGATTAGGTCAGGCGACACTAGTTGGAGTGTGCGAAGAGGTATTTGTAAATGTTTGGTGGTGAGCATTGGCCAGTTTGTATTGTGTATAATTTTCCATGCCTTGACTGAGGCTTGGATAGTCGGAGAGTATAGGTGTAAGTGCGGTATGGTGGTGGTGGTGCTAAACAGCCAATTTTTAGGATTGCTGCTCGGTGTCATATAGTTTTCGATATTTCCCCATAACGTGTTTGGTTGCGTATTGGTCCAGTCCTTCATTTGGGACAGTATGGTAGCTAGGTAGTAATCTTTTAAGTCAGTGTTTTCATGGTCTGGTAGGCTGGCAGCCATTCCTCCTACTAGTCTGTCTTTAATTATTTTTGAGTGGCTGCTTCTTGGTTTCTTGCCCTGCCATACATATTTGTGTATAATAGATTGAATAGATTTGAGATATGAACTTGTTAGTGCTATGGGTAATGTGGGGAACATATATAGTAGTTTAGGGAGTATGAGCATTTAAAAGGCTGCCAGCCTACCAGACCATATAGTGCATTTGTGATGAGAATTTGGTAAACATGGAGGAAATGTCATTATGAAGAAAACTCTGCAGGGAGATGGACATCTCTTTCATGGTGGTGTCTAATACAGGCTGGTTTGTAGTAGGGAAGGCCGCTATAGGGGATGTGTGTTCTGTAGTAAGATCAGATGCATGACTTACCTCATGGGATGACAGATCAGGATCCAATCGCATACGCTATTTTTCTGGGTCATTGCTGGCTGATGATGATATGGAGGCAGGAGAGGCATCTAGGGATTGTTTTGTGTGAGTATTTCTTGACCTTCATCGTTAGACAGGTCTGTATAGGCTGATGCAGAGCCGTGTGCAGGGCCGTGGGCACCATCTTGGATTCCTGTGTTTGGCGGCTGGGTGAAGAAATCCGTCAGTTTCTTCACCTGGCGGTATTCTTTCTGCTTACAGGTCTGGCTTGACATGCTGGAGGTGTGTGCAGATCCTCCGGTGTATCGATCTATCGTGGGGAGCTGTCTGAGCAAGGGCGATGCTGCGTTATTTTTTCCGGTCGGTGCAGGCGCTGAGAGCTCAGACATCCATCTCACTCTGCGGTTAGCCACACCCCCCACTTTAAACCTTTTTTATTACTCGTTTTATATAAACAGTCTGTTGCAAGACATCTGTAAGGAATTAACATGTTATCAAATTCACCACCATACCGAAAACATATTTTAGTATATGTTGGAAGTTCTATAGATATTGTGATTTCACTTGAAAAAATAGCAGCATTAGCATTAAAGTAAAACTAAGCTTATTTTCTAAAATCTCTTATTGCTGATCTTTTTTTTTAAATGCAGCTTTTAAAAGTTGTTATCTAAATAATACCTGGTGGTCAAATTCTTGTTTAGGGAATTTCCCCGAGTTGTTCTCCTGTGTTCTCACCCTGTCATATGTGTCTCTGGTGAAAGCTATAAGCATGCTTTGAGCACACTTTTGAAATCAATCAGCAGAAAATCTTAATTCTGCACAAATCCAAACGTATTTAATGTTTAAAACTGGATTTATTTAATTTGTGTTGTTTCTGTCTTCTGCCATGTGCCCTGATCCCTCTCTGTTTGAAAATACTGTACTTAAGTTTAGTTACCTGTTTAATTTTTACTAATAGTTGATAATAGAACTGCATCCTCAAGTGAAATGTTAACTTCCTTGCAGAGAACCCTGAGAAAAATAAGGCACTCGCTACACTCCAAGCTTTGTTCAGGACAATAACTAAGGCCCCGTACACACGACCGAGTTTCTCGGCAGAATTCAGCCAGAAACTCGATCGGAGCCGTATTCTGCTGAGAAACCCGGTCGTGTGTACACTTTTGGCCGAGGAAACCGATGAGGATCTTGTCGGGCCAAATAGAGAACATGTTCTCTATTTCCTCGTTAGTCAATGAGGAAACTTGGCTCGCCGAGATCCTCGGCGGCTTTACAAGGAACTCGACGAGCAAAACGATGTGTTTTGCCCGTCGAGTTTCTCGGACGTGTGTAAGGGGCCTTACACTGGTGACAAAGTTAATGCTAATTTAGCCATTTTTTATAGTCTGTGACACCAATTCATGACACATATATTTTTGTAACTTTGGAAAAGAGCACAGTAATTGTCCACAGACCCTTCCTTGTCCTGGGCTTCTTATGTTAGCTTTATTCTTGATCTGGGCATGAGTTAGCTAGACTTTCCAGCTGTACTGATCTTACATCTTATGACGCTGGCAAGAGCCCAAAATAAATTTTGCATGTCTATGCCATTGTAGGCTCATTATTTTATCAAAATTCTGGAAAAGAAGAGACATTAAAATGTGGTGATGACTCTCAATACATTATTTATTTGACAACTTCCAGTAAGACCATTGTAATCCTAATGAAAATACAAAAATAAAGTCCATTATTTTGATTAACCATGACAACTACAGAGAACTGTCATCTTCATGCCTATTTCAAGATAGCCTGTGATAAAGTATAGAGGAGAAGCAGAACTACTTCTTGACAGATGGTGAAGACCACACAACCCTTTGTGCCAATTGTTAGAAAATGTATTACAAGTTAAGGTCTTGGCTTTAGATAAAATTGGATGAAAAATACCTGATCAGTAAATGACCTTGAGCAAGCTGCTTCATTTCTCTGCTATAAAAAAAATCACTGTATTATCTTGAATATATAAATCTTTGCTCCAGAATAACATGTTTCTTTGTGTTAGAAAATTATTTAAAACACAGGTACTGTAAAGATTCAACGAGAAAGATAGAATAGAATGCATAAATAAGTTATCCACACCATTTATTTTAGTGGCACCAGTAAAGAAAAGCAATTGGGGTTGATTTACTAAAACTGGATAGTGCAAAATCTGGTGCAGCTGCGCATGGTAGCCAATTATCAGCCAAGCATCAGTTTATGTAGCTCCTGTTCCTTCTGCAGCTGCTTGCTTCCTCCAATGTCAGTTCCATCCACTCTGATGAGATTGTGGGCCAGCAACCTGTGATCTGGGCTTGCTGATCTGCCATCCCACAGCAGAAGGTCATGGGCCACATCAGAGGGCTCCGCGGGCCACTGGTTTACCACCTCTGGCAAAAAGTGTCTCTGCATGCCTCTTTGAATTAGTTTCACTTCAATATCTGGAACTGGAATTTTCTGACTTCAGGGCCACCCACCTGCTTTCCATTATCCAATGAGAGTACCATTAATGGCCATGTAAGTGCTCTAATAGAATAGGAGGGATTTTACAGTTGGCAAAAGTTTACCTAGGAGTAGGGATGAGCCGAACACCCCCCTGTTAGGTTCGCACCAGAACTTGCGAACACACCAAATGTTCGCGTGAACTTTAGAACCCTGTTAAAGTCTATGGGACTCGAACATTTGAAATCTAAAGTGCTAATTTTAAAGGCTAATATGCAAGTTATTGTCCTAAAAAGTGTTTGGGGACCTGTATCAATGAAAAAAAAAGTTTTAAAAACGGCCGTTTTTTCTGGAGCAGTGAATTTAATAATGCTAAAAGTGAAACAATAAAAGTGAAATATTACTTTAAATTTCGTACCTAGGGGGGGGGGGGTAAAGTTAGCATGTGAAATATCGCATGTTTCCCGTACTTAGAACTGTCCCTGCACAAAGTGTCATTTCTGAAAGGAAAAAAAAGTCTTTTAAAACCGGACTTGCGGCAATAATGAATTGTCGGCTCTGGCAATTCAGAGAGAATTCATTCATAAAAAAAAAATAGTGTGGGGGTCCCCCCAAATTCCATTACCAGGCCCTTCAGGTGTCTATTCTAGACACCTGTAGTAGTATACTTAAATGACATATTGATACACTCTACTATACGCTACTACAGAGAAAGAACATATCGAACATGTTAAGACAGTGGTGTCCCTATTAAGGACCCATCATTTCATTGCTTTCAATGTGAAAACTGTAGATTTCCTAGGGTACATTATTTCACCTGGTTGCATAGAGATGGACACCTCTAAGATTCAAACCATATTATCTTGGCCAGTACCTACAAACAAAAAAAGGGGTACAATGCTTTATTAGCTTCTATAACTTCTATAGAAGATTCATACGTAATTTCTCCCCCCTGCCCCAAAGGGTAGGGTAGGTAGCGCTCGCTTGTCCCCTCCCTTTTCCTGACCTGCCAGGCTGTGTGCTCGGATAAGGGTCTGGTATGGATTTTGGGTGAAAAAACAGCATGGGGGGTTCCCCTTCAAATCTGTACCAGACCAAATGGCCCGGTATGCTCTTGGAGGGGGAACCAATGCTGTTTTTTTTAAATTTTGTGTGGAGTTCCCCCTAAAGATTCATACCAGACATAGTGCCTGGTATTGCCAGGGATCAAAGTCGAATCCTTGTTCATTGAAGTTGGATGGATGTCAGACTTCAAGTCGCAGGGCAAAGTCAGATCCAAAGTGATACAACTGTTGTGTTGTACCAGAGTGAACCCGGTCTGATAATTGCATTTTTCAATAATGTTATCATATTTTCTCCATATATACTAGTACTGTGGTTGGTTCTCCCTGTGCATCTTTTTGCTTTTGGGGTAACCATTGTGGTTCCCCCTATTGGTTGTTTTCTGTTTGTTTAATTGCAGAATGTTGTAATTATCCCTTTATAAACACGCCTTTAGGAGGAGAGTGAAAAGAGATAACTTCATCAATTGGCCGATGTTCCTTAACTGTCTATTTAGTGAGTTGGAGATGGACAGTGATAAGTCTGTATTGCTTAACTGTAGTATAGAAAAAGTTAGTCTTCCTACCTTGTATTTAAATAACAAAACTGATTTAACAAATTTCTAAATATGGTGCCAATTAATATAGTTAATTTACTGTATATACAGGTTCGATAGATACTACCAAGAGAAAAACAATATTGGGTGTGAAATGGGGCTAGAGACATTTAACCCAGAGCTTAAGAACAGACGTTAAAAACACTTTTAATTGGTTCTTCATCAAGATACTCTATGTGATGGAGATACGATTGTCGCGCTAGCTACTACACATTACATACTGTATTGTCCTTATACTGTGTACTGGTTTACTTAGTAAACTAATAAATGGTAATATAGAGCTATATTTTTTTCCTTCAAAGACCCAGGGTCTTTTAGCATGCAGTTAAACAAGACTGCAGTAGAGAAATGTGCCTTTTGTTATTTTTTTTATTGTGATTCCTGCATATCTCAAACAAATGAAGCAGTAAAAAGACACCGAACTGTTTTACAAGCACTTTTTGTACTTATACCCATAAATGTTACATTTTTAGGCTGTCTCTTTTTTCATCTTCAATAAAATAGCATGCATTATTCCTATTACTTATCCAAAAGTTGATACAGTTTCCCAGGAACTGAATGACATCTTTTCCTTCTTTCTCCATAAAACCCTTGGGTCGATTGAACCTTTTAGCGTCTTAATAATATAGTGTTGTAAAATAGATGCTTTAATTCTGTTGTTCTCGTTTGCTCTAGAGAGCAGAGTAAAGTTTTTATGATTATTGTAAGCTGGCTCGGGGGGCAGTTGCTGCAGGGAAATAAAGAAAGAATATCAAAAGTAAAGTAAGAGAAGAGTTTGCTGTGATTTTTATTGTAGGCTAATTTTCCACATGGACTGCTAGTACTTTTTTGTACTTTTTTTGCAAGACCTGGAATAAATAGCTCATTGAAAAAGATCTTAAAAAATGCAAGCCATTTGGGGATTATTGCGTGCAGTTTAACATTTATTACTGTAGAGTTCTTTCAGGTAAAAGCCTAAACTAGAGTTTAAGATTTAGATTTTTACATATCATATGGTACGAGGGTCTTGGAAAAAAGAAGGAATATTTAAATATATTTAAATCTATATATGTGTAGGAATACTTTAGAAGCTGTTGGATAGAATGTGTTAAAAATGTCTATAAACTGTAAAGTTATTCCCAAGACATTTACAGAAATGTTGGCCTTCACATTTTCTATTTTTCCAGTAATTGCACTTACATAATCAGCTATAAGCTACAACATAGTATCCTATAATTGTACAGAATATGACTTTCATAAATATGCAAATATTTATTTTTAAGACTGCACAGCTTATAGACTTATTTAAAAAACACTGTCAGAGATTTGGGATTTTATTGAAGAACATTCAAACCTATGATAAAATGCTCTACATTCTTTATATCATTCCACTGGCTTGTTTACTTATGTATTTACTTCATTATGGCAGCAAAGAAATATCTCAGCATACAGTTTTGACCCTTGCCAAGTACCCTTCTAAATTACAGGACCAGAAATTAATGCCTCATTTAGCACAGATAGGGCAAAGCAGTGCGGCATAACTGTTCATACCTTCTATTGTTTCAAGGCAAATCCTGGGTGTTAGAAATTTTGAACCTGGTGAATTTTTGTGCAGATTCACCCATAAGGTTTTTTTCAAATGCACTGCATGATCTTCAAGCTATGGTCAGCAGACTTAGGAGGGCTTTTGTGTAGACCAATCCCTCACTGTAAAAGGGGGGCACAGAGCAGCCATGGTGTCAGTAAACTGGAAACTGTGGCAGGGAAAGCATAGGAAAAACTGACTAAAAGGTGAGGGGAGAGATTAGGGTCAGTTAGGAAACTGTACTATAGCTCTGAATGCTAAATCATTGGGCAATCAACCTTTTTGTTGTATTTTTTGTTCTTCCTATTAGGAGCTTTTTTGACTTTCATTTGATTTTGTGGTTGATTTGTTGCCAACAGTCACTTTTAGCTGATGTCTTCTTCAAAGCAAACATTATTTGCTGCCAGACATTTCTTTAAAAAATGGGGACTTGTATCAGGGGATGCTTTTTGGGGGTTTGCATTTAATTTGTGGATATATTATTTTTTATTCTGTGTTAGCAGGGCCTTTATTTTAGGTTAAACTTTTTTATTTTGTGTTGCAAGTCTTCGCTCAAGAAATGTGACTTTTGTTTTAGAGGTGGCATTTATGTTTTTTTTTACATTTCCATTTTATGTTTAGAGATCTTTATTTTTTATTTTTATAGTAGAACACTTATTTAATACTGTTCCTCTGATCTGTAAGGTACCTTTTGTTTAGAGTATGCCGCTGCATCATTTGAAAGTAAAAAAATAAATACAAAATGTGCTAAAAAAAAATGAAGGAACACTTTTTAATGACGATTCACACCAGTGCGATGCGGGAACCGGCTTGATTCCAGCGCCGTTTCCCGCATTGCATAGAATTTGCAGGCAGTTCACACTGCCTATGTGAACAGCTGCGGGTGTGATAAAAAGTTAGTGACATCCCCAGATCGGTTTGCATATCGCAGTGCGAACTGTGAATTCGGACAGGAATCAGATCACATGGGTATGAAAACCCATGCAAGATGATTCTGGTGTGGAAAAAAAAAGGGTTCTGCACAATTTTCATCTGAATGCAATGCAAATTCAGCCATACAATCTGTATGGCTGAATTCGTATCGCACAGAAATTGCATGTGATCTGTACAGCAGTGTGGTGTGAATCACATGCAATGTCTGACATTGCTACAGTGTGAACCAGCTCTCCATCAGAGTATAGCATCAAGTCAATTAAACTCCTGGGATATGGATCTAGTCAGTTAAGTAGCAGAGGGGTGTTTGATGTGATATATGTAAAGAGACAGCGCAAGCCATTACTGTACAGAAGCCATGTTTAACGAATGACCCAGCAGGAACTGGAAACACTACACAGGAAGAAGTACAACAGAGATGCACCATAGAGTTTAATTTAAAGAAACATATCTTCCATAACATCTCCCCTTTTAGTGTTAATAAATTAGCATTGTGAAATTCAAAAGAGACACAGCAATAAAACATTCTATAGGTTAAGTCTCATGGGTGGTTTTGAACATCTACCACTATGGGTGAAGACTGGCCCTTGTGCAAGGATTCAGCTTTTAAGCCTTGTGAAGACAGGATATGTTCATGTAAATTGACTTCTTCCACCTTGAACTGCAAATTCTTTGCACTAAGCCTCAGCGTCACCTTCCTACAACGATCCAGTATCGCTATTAACTTTTCATCATGGTCATGCTCAGCCTCCTCATCTGAATTACTGAAGCCAACTATAAGAATGTCATCAGCTATTGGCTCAATTCCATGAAGACCACCTAATAGTTCATGCTGCCTTCGCTGGTATACCTCAGGTGCTACAGAGACTCAAAATGGTAGTTTGAATCATCTCTTTCTGCCCCAAGAAGTCCAGAATGTTGTAGCTACTCTTTTCATCCAGTTTGCACTGTAAAAGGGCATCTCTAGCAGCCGCAGGTCTTTACAGAGATCAGGGTCGCACCGTGTCCTAGCAATTCGGCACGGCGCCCGAGATCGGCCATTCTGGGATGCCATCCTATGACGGCATCCCAGACGGCATCCCAGAACGAGAGGCGCACTGCCCCGCTGTCATTTGACATGGTTAAAGCAGGGGTAGGTTATAAAAAAACATTCCAAGCTTTGAACATCTCATGGATAACTGTTCAATTCATAATCCGGAAATGGAAAACTACCAGGACATTGCTGTCCACCTAAACTGACAGGCTGGGCAAGGAGAGCATTAATCAGAGAAGCAGCCAAGAGGCCCATGGTGACTCTGGAGGAGCTGCAAAGATCCACAGCTCAGGTGGAAGAATCTGTCCACAGGACAACTATAATTATGCACCCCACAAATCTGGCCTTTATGTAACAGTGGCAAGAAGAAAGCCATTGTTGAAAGAAAGCCGTAAGAAGTGCCATTTGCAGTTTGCGAGAAGCCATGTGGGAGACAAAGAAAACATGGTTAAGAAGGTGCTCTGGAAAGATTAGACCAAAATTGAACTTTTTGGTCTTAAAAGCTGTGTGGGGTGGAAAAACAACACTGCACATCACCCTGAACACACCATCTCCACCGAAAATTATGGTGGTGTCAGCATCATGTTATGGGGAAGATTTTCTTCAGCAGGGACAGGGAAGCTGGTCAGAGTTGGTGGGAAGATGGATGGAGCCAAATACAGGGCAATCTTAGAAGAAAACCTGTTAGAGTCTGACAAAAACTCTAATGCCGTGTACACACGATCGGTCAAACCGATGAGAACGGTCTGATGGACCGTTTTTATCGGACCAAACCGATCGTGTGGGGGCCCCATCGGTTATTTATCCATAGGTTAAAAAAAAAGCAATCTTGTTTTAAAAATCCACGCATGCTCAGAATAAAGTCGACGCATGCTTGGAGGCATTGAACTTCATTTTTTTCAGCACGTCGTTGTGTTTTATGTCACCGTGTTCTGACACGATCGTTTTTTTAACGCATGGTGTGTAGGCACGACTGACCATCAGTCAGCTTAATCGGTTAACCAATGAAAACGGTCCATCAGACCGTTTTCATTGGATGGACCGATCGTGTTTACAGGGCTTTACAGGACAACAACCAGGACAACACCCCTTAACATGCAGCCAGAGCTACAATGGAATGGTCTAGATCAGGGGTGTCCAACCTTTTGAAGCGCTAGGGCCACTTAAGCGATTTGGTAACTGGTCGCGGGCCACAATCAGTGGAGTGGGCGGATAGCAGAGCGGACACAGACACAGAGATCCAAGTCCTGTCAGGGAGAGGAGACCGATGCTGTGTCCCTTGTACATAGGGACACAGATCGGTCACCTCCCCCAGTCACCCCCCCTCCTCCTACAGTTAGAACACTCACTAGGCTACACATTTAACCCCTTCCCCGCCCCCTAGGGGTTAACCCCTTCCCTGCCAGGCACATTTATACAGTTATCAGTGCATGTTTATAGCACTGTTCACTGTATAAATGTGAATGGTGCCGAAAATGTGTCAAAAGTGTCCGATGTGTCCGCTATAATGTCGCAGTCCCAATAAAAATCGCAGATCGCCACCATTCCTAGTAAAAAAAATAATAATAAAAAAAAAAAAAATTATGTCCCCTATTTTGTAGGCGCTATAACTTTTGCGCAAACCAGTCACTATACGGTTATTGCGATTTTTTTTTTTACGAAAAATATGTTGAAGAATACGTATCGGCCTAAACTGAGAATTTTTTTTATGGGATATTTATTATAGCAAAAAGTTAAAAATATTGTGTTTTTTTTTCAAAATGTATGCTCTTTTTTTGTTTATAGCCCAAAAAATAAAAACAGCACAGGCGATCAAATACCACCAAAAGAAAGCTCTATTTGTGGGGAAAAAAAGGACGCCAATTTTGTTTGGGAGCCACGTCGCATGACCGCGCAATTGTCAGTTAAAGCAACGCAGTGCCGGAAGCTGAAATTTCGCCTGGACAGGAAGGGGGTATATGTGCCCAGTAAGCAAGTGGTTAAGAAAGTGCTCCTAACGACAACTCATATGTGTATAAAATACACCTGTCCACAAAATCTCTTTCTTCCATTCAAACCTCTTGACTAAAGTTTTTTTTTGCTGAAGCACTGTGTATCATATGTAACTGTCTTTTATTTATTTTTACCTTTCTTGCATCTCAGCAATACTGATCACCCACAAACTCTTAGTAGCCACTTCCTGTCTACATGCATGCACTCTAGGAACTGCTGCACATAATTTTTCAGGGCAAGTTTCCCTATGGTGACAACAGTGGAATATTCAGTACATCATGTGTAATTTACAAAGTAGGATAACTATTGAAGGACAGGACAGTGCATTGTCACCCTATAACAGTACATGCTTGTACAAGGACCTTCATGTCATATTTATTGTGAGTCAATATGTTGTGTCAGAACTGCTCAACTCATATGTTGCGTGCTATATGATATTAATGTCAGCAAATTTAAATGCCAGTGAAGCCAACTCTAAAAGCATTATTTTCTTGTTTTTCATTCCTAATAGATTGCACATTGATATGAACATAGTTAGGTTTAGGTTTAATGCAGCACCTGATGGCCAGACTTTGGCTGAATGCAGCTCCTTTCTGCTTGATTGTTAACTATGCTACACCACTGTTCTTTCTGCAGCCTTAAGTTTGCTTCCATCCTGGATATGCCTGCACAGAATTAGAATTTTCTTCCCATCTAGTTGTTTCCTCTGGGCAGTCCTCCCCCTGTCTTTCTCCCCAACTGTCCTAAAACATAGTTCATAGTTAATTGGCTTATAATTTAATTGGTCCCTATGTGAGCATGTGTGCCAGTGATGCTAACAAAATGTAAGCTCTATAGCAGAGCTGAAAACAGCTCTGTGTTTCTGATGATAAGCATGTTAGCAATATTCTAGAATTAGATCACTGGCATTAAATTAAAAGATAATCAAGTTCTATCAGCACTAGTAATGATCTGATCAGTCCCACTCAAATGATGGTCAGAATTATTTTCAGCCAGCACATAATGATTATTGGCTAGTTTGTTCTACAACAACCAAATGGGGCATCCAAAAGACGTTTGTGTGTAGGCAGCGTATGAACCAGAGATAATCAGTTGCTTGCTTACTTGGAATTCAACAGATCTAGCATGCTGCTTCCATATCAAAATAGAATAAAATATGCTAGGGGCTTGGGATTTTGTTAACAATTGATTCATTAGAGAGTTTGTTTACATGTGCTGTGCTTAGTTTTGGCATAGTGGTTGCAAGTGTTTTTGCTTTGTACGGAAAGTATGTTGTAGAGAAACCTACTGTAATAGCAGCAAGTATGAAGTATTCAAATGTACATTTGGGAATTTAATTAGCATTCTCTGCTTAACAACTGTTGAGCTTAGCTCAGTTAGCGTCTAAGTCAGAACCTGACTTGCACAACTGAACTTAAAGATAGCAACAATACTATAACTGTGTGATACCAATAGGGAACCATCATTAACACATACCTAACATTTTTGTAACCCTTTCCTAAAATCAAATGTAGATATAATGTAGGTGCATTAAAGGGGTTGTAAAGGAATTATTTTTTTCCCTAAATATCTTCCTTTACCTTAGTGCAGTCCTCCTTTACTTACCTCATCCTTAAATTTTGCTTTTAAATGTCCTTATTTCTAGACATGTGCATTCGTTTTCGCCAGCAATGCATTTTTGTCCGAATTTCAGGTATTTTTGTTATCGTTTTAACAAGCGATAACGAAAGCACAGAAAATGAAAACTGAAAGATCCGACATAAACAAATGCTTTAGTTTCGTTGCAGTCGAATGTGCCTAACCTTAATTCTATTAGTCCAATATTATTCTACATAAAGAGAAAAGATTCGACATTATAGAGACATGAAGAAGAGTCGACATAGCGAAAAAAGATTTGACATAGAGAGACATGAAAATTCGACAAAGAGAGACATGAAGAGTCAAAATGTTTTTTTTTTTTTTAAAGATTATGTCGAACCTTCTTTCTTTTCTTTTTTTCTCTTCTTAGAACATTCGACAGACACCATAAGCCTTCAATGACAGATTCTACCTTAATTGTGCCTAAACTTAACTCTATTAGTCCAATATTATTCTACATAAAGAGAAAAGATTCGACATAGAGAGAAAAGATTCGACATTATAGAGACATGAAGAGTCGATTTTTTTTTTTTTTCTAAAGATTCTGTCCAATTTTTTTTCTTCTTAGAACATTCGACAGACACCATAAGCCCTCAATGAAAGATTCGACCTTAATTTGGATTTTCGGACGAATGCATTTTTTTTATGAAAAACTAAATAAATAAGAACGAATTTCGGGAGTAACTAAATAAATGTATTTTTTGGACGAAAACGAAATTACGAAACAAAATATTTCAGTGTGCACATCTCTACTTATTTCTTCTGAGAAATCCTCACTTCCTGTTCCTCTGTCTGTAACTACACACCGTAATGCGAGGCTTTCTCCCTGGTGTGGAGAAAGCCTCTTAAAGGGGGAGGGGCAGGCAAGTCAGGACACTCTCTACTTTGCAGATAGAGAAAGGAGCTGTGTGTTAGTGGGCATCCTGACACTCCTGCTCGCCCCCTCCTTCCTCAAGAGGCCTTTTCCACACCAGGAAGAAAGCCTTGCATTACGGTGTGTAGTTACAGACAGAAGAACAGGAAGTAAGGATTTCTCAGAAGAAATAAGGACATTTGAAAGCAAAATCGAAGGATGAGGTAAGTGAAGGAGGACTGCACTAAGGTAAAGGAAGCTATTTTGCTCTCGAGTACCTGAACTACTTCATTCTGTGTTCAGTTAGGCAGTCCAAGAATTACCATGAATGAGCCTACTGCACACCTTACTAGAGACAATGGGGTAGATTCACATACAAAAAGATCGGCGCAGCGTATGTGAGATACGCTACGCTGCTGTAACTTACATTAGGCCGGTTCGAATCCCCAAAGAATTTGCGCCGTAAGTTACGGCGGCGTAGTGTATCTCAAGCGGCGTAACGGCGCGGAATTCAAATCGGCGATTAGGGGGCGTGTTTCATTTAAATAAAGCGCGTCCCCGCGCCGAATGAACTGCGCATGCGCCGTCCCTAAATTTCCCGCCGTGCATTGTGTTAAATGATGTCACAAGGACGTAATTTTTTAAACTTAGACGTGACTTACGTCCATCCTGAATTCACGGAAGACTTACGCAAAAAAAATAAAAAATTCAATTTTCGACGCGGGAACGACGGCCATACTTAACATGGCAAATCTAACTATACGCCGGAAAAAGCCGACTAGAGACGACATAAGAGAATGGGACGGCCGCGCGTACTTTCGCGGATCGTCGGAAATAGCTAATTTGCATACCCAACGCGGAAAACTACGTGAACGCCACCCAGCGGACGCCAAAGTATTGCATCTTAGATCCGAAGGCGTACGAAGACGTACACCTGTCGGATCTAACCCAGAAGCCATCGTATCTTGTTTTGAGGATTCAAAACAACGATACGACGCAGGAAATTTGAAAGTACGCCGGCGTATCAGTAGATACACCGGCGTACTCGCTCTGTGGATCTGGCCCAATCTTTCTATCTAATAAGCCAATTTGACTGGCCCATCTGTTGTTATCCCCTTACAGTATCTCGTATTTCCTTCCTTCCTTCCTTCCTAATTACCTTCCCTAAGTTTTTTTTTACCCTAGTATCTTTTCACTTCTACCTCTTCTTGTCATAGCCTCCCTGGCGGTATGATTATGTCAGTTTTTGAATCTCAAAGCGGTACATTGTTTTGCATTTAATATTGTAGGCCTGTAATAACACCTAAATCTGTCCAAACAAGAGTCTAGTAGACATCTCAGGTAAGATAAAGTTTGAAACACAAAATCATAAATTATAATATAATAAATAATTATAAATAATTATAAAAAATATTAATATAATAATAGTAAAATGAATTTCACCACGAATCACTATCCCTCAATTCTGCAAGTGTTCTAATTTACCATTGTTTTTTTCTAGCTGGTCTAAAAACAATTGACAAAGCACTAGGGACAAAGGGGAGGTGAAATGATTTCATACAGTAATGTAATCTGTAAGATTACAGTCTACTGTATGTGTTAGGTTTTTGTACTTTTTGGATTTGCACCGGGCTCCGCTCCCGTGCGTCGGGATGCTCGCAGGGAACAGAGCCCGCCAAACAGAGCATTGACAGATGATACAGCAGGGGGACATCACAGGATCCTGGTGACAAGGTAAGTAAGCTGGACCAGGATTCTGCAATGCAATCCCGAATGTGGCTTGGAGTTACACCTAATGGTACTGAAATCTAACCCCGAGCCACACTCTGGAATACCACCAAGTAGGTTAAAGCTGAATTTTGTGTTGAAAATTTAAAACAGCAATCACTAGTATTGCCAATTTAAAACCTTTAAACTTTTATCAAGTTAGATATAAACCTCTCCATTTAGATGATAAATTGGAAGAAATATCAGTGATGTCATAGCTCCAATTCATAAGATAACAGCTTCTGCCAGCTCCAGGAGGAGGAGGAGTAAAGTAGACATCCACATCACATCCTGTATTCTCATTGCACAGCCATGAGAATCTACAGTTCCCATGCTGCCATGGGATTTGTAAAAAATGGACATGGTTGTGGGAAGATATATATAAATATTGCAATGAATGAGCTTGTGTACTTTACTATATCAGCCTCATGATAAGCCTACGTTTAGAGATTACATGCCCATATTTCTCCACACTTGATGGTCAGACACAGCTGAACTAGTAATAAACAATAATTTAATATACAGTACCATTGTTATTATTATATGACATTACATTCAATTATATTATATGACATTAATTCAATTATATAACAGTTCTCTTTAACCGCTTGCCGACCGCCCACCGTAGTTTTACGGTGGCAAGTCAGCTCGGCTGCGCAAAATCACGTAATATAACATAATGATTTTACATTGCGGCCACCTGGTGCTAATGTGAGTGCCCCGCGGGCGCGATCATCGCCGGGCACCCGCAATCGCTTGTGACAGAGAAAGAATCGGGAGCTGTGTGTGTAAACACACAGCTCTCGGTTCTTTCAGGGGGAGAAATGACTGATCGTCTGTTCATACAATGTATGAACAGCGATCTGTCATTTCCCCTAGTCAGTCCCACCCCCCCTTCAGTTAGGACACAATGAGGGAACATAATTAACCCCATGATCGCCCCCTAGTGTTAACCCCTTCCCTGCCAGTGACATTTTTACAGTAATCAATGCATTTTTATAGCACTGATCACTGTGAAAATGCCAATGGTCCCAAAAATGTGTCAAAAGTGTCCAATGTGTCCGCCATAGGGTTGCAGTACCGATAAAAATCGCAGATCGCCCCCATTACTAGTAAAAAAAAATATTAATAAAAATGCCATAAAACGATAACGTTTGCGCAAACCAATCAATAAACGCTTATTGCGATTTTTTTATGAAAAATATGTAGAAGAATCTGTATCGGCCTAAACTGAGGAAAAAAATATTTTTTTCCATATTTTGGGGGGATATTTATTATAGAAAAAAGTTAAAAATATTATTTATTTTTTTTTAAATTGTCGCTCTATTTTTGTTTATAGCGCAAAAAATAAAAACCGCAGAGGTGATCAAATACCATAAAAAATAGCAATCAGCGCACAAATATTACAAATAAAATTAAATTGATTGCAAGCTGAACACCAACAGAGGCAATCACAAAAAAACTCAAAAAGTACAAATGATAAATAATAATAAAAGTGCAGCGCAAATAAAGTCCTTGACTGAAGAATCAAGAATTAAGACCCAGTGAGATAGCAAAAATCTTCGGAAATGTGATGATATCCTCCACCAGTATAAGAAGTGCCTCCTTACCAGATGAGTTGGACCATATGTTTTCACAAGTGGTCAAAGACAGTTTGTTCTCACTATAAGGGAGATGGTGCAGTGGAGTCCAATGCAGCAGTAAATAGTAGGTCCAATGCGGAATAAAAAATAAAAACACGTTCTAAGTGTAAACTGTATTTATTCCAGGGAAAGGTAAAAAAACAGCACTTCACCATACTACAGTCAGTCTGGTATGTCTGCAGACAATCTGCCAGAAAACAACTGGCCAGTAGGCGATAGGCAATGTAAAATAAAATAAAAACTCGGGGCAACAGCCACAAACAGCAGCAGCAGACAGGACGCGGGTGACATCACAGGAAAAACCCCTCCCCCAATCAAAAACCACCAAAAGAAAGCTCTATTTGTGGGGAAAAAAAGCATGTCAATTTTGTTTGGGAGCCACATTGCACGGCTTTGCAATTGTCAGTTAAAGCGACGCAGTGCCGAATCGCAAAAAGTGGCCTGGTCATTGACCAGCAAAATGGTCTATGGCTGAAGTGGTTAACAAGAGAATATAATAAACATTTTTATTTTTATTTAAAAAGCACATTACCTATTCCTCACAGACCAATATTGCATTTGGCTGTGGGGAGAGGTGCGCACACTGAGTCTAGTGCTCATTTACATAGACCACCATTCACAGGCATGGAGTCCCGAGACAGACCAGGAGACTTCTGGCCTGTTAATTAAATGATGCTGCAATAGTGGGCGGCTCAGACCGGGAGCCTGAGACTCCTGGATCCACCCACTACAGTTAGCAGGGGTATAATTACATTATCACTTAGTGGGGAAGTGACAAGACTGGCGGCCAAGGGAATAGCGCGTAAAATAGCAGCCACCAGTCTTATATTGTGGATGTTAATGGTATTAAGACCTGCATCTAAAAATAAATAAAAAAATTAATGGATTTTTCAGTGACAATAGATTGGTGAATGGAAAGAAGAATATATTGGATTAAGGTATGACGCTAACAACATTTACATGTAATACATTTTCTGCCCGGAGTTTAGCTTTAAGCACCTCTTGAGTATACTGTCACTAATTTTGTAATCAGTATGTTTAGTTTCTGATCCACTCTATCTGATTTGAGATTCCTCACTTACCACTTAATTTTTTTGTAATCTTCACATAATTAGACTTTTTTTCTATGAAATCCATGCTTCATCTAATTTACATGTCAGTACATTTAAAACATATGTTTTGTATACTATACGTTTTTTTTTGTCTCCCCTGTTCTTTAACTAGTTGCTGACCAGCCACCGTCATTTTACGGCGGCAGGTCGGCTCCCCTGCGCGAGAGCCCGTAGCTCTAGTAAAAAAAAAATACTAATAAAAATGCCATAAAAATACCCCCTATTTTGTAAATGCTATAACTTTTGTGCAAACCAATCAATAAGCACTTATTGCGATTTTTTTAAGAAAAATATGTAGAAGAATACGTATCGGCCTAAACTGAGGAAAAACATTTTTTTTTATATATTTTTGGGGGATCATTATTATAGCAAAAAGTAAAAAATATAATTTTTTTCAAAATTGTCGCTCTATTTTTGTTTATAACGCAAAAACTAAAAACTGAAGAGGTGATCAAATACCACCAAAAGAAAGCTCTATTTGTGGGGAAAAAAGGACGCCAATTTTGTTTGGGAGCCACGTCGCACGACCACGCAATTGTCAGATAAATCGACGCAGTGCCGAATCGCAAAAAGTGCTCTGGTCTTTAAACAGCAATATGGTCCGGGGATTAAGTGGAAAGCGAAAAATTCAATAAACATCTTGAAATCAAAATATTGTAAGGACATTTGGTCCCAAGAAGGTACGCGTTGTGTGTATTCATTTTCAATATCGGCTGAACTCTGTCTTCATATTTACAATATGTTTTCATATATAGTTAATAATTTGTCTCTACTATGTGCTTTATGTTTCAGAGATTCCTGGAAGCCCAAGGAACCAGTTTACATTCAGGCCCCTACCTCCTCCTCCTCCACCACCACATGCTTGTACCTGCAGCCGACAGACTTCACAGACACTGGATACTCTCCAGAGGAGTTCTATGACATCTCGCAGTCAGCCAAGTCCAGCTGTTTCTAACCCACCCACGAGTACTCAAGATTCTGTACACCTGCACAACAGCTGGGTCTTAAACAGCAACATACCACTAGAGACCAGGTAAGATCCAAGAAAATACAAAACTTATCTTCAAACTCAGGCAAAAAATCTATATCTGCAGTATCAAAAAAAATTTGCTTTCTGTTCTACTTCACACAATGTTATAGCTCATTTGATGTTCCTTAGAGGAAGTCACTTTGCTTTGAAAATAAGCGCAAAGCAGTCTAATCATTATATCTACGGAGTTCCTACTGCTTTTGTGCTTTTACAGATAATTTCGTGTTAAAGCCTCTATTATACAGATCACACAAATTGTAGTTTGCTAGATAATTACTTGATCTGCATCAGTTTGACGTTGTGAAGTCACTGGGAAATTGGAGCACAATGTGTTCCAATGTGGCACTAAATGCTGACAGATGTTTAATGTAATGCTTGTAATTAATGAGGTATGTCTGTGTACAATTTTAGTGTTACTTTTTAAACCTATTTTTATATTACGACAGAGGTGTGCTCAATATTGGGTAAGCACTTCATTGTAGCTCCCCATCGTGGCATTTGTTGAAAAAAACTTGGACTGCAAACTTTTATCTTTCAGTAAAGAACAGTATAACATTAATTTTGTATGTTGTCACATGAGCAGAAGAAATTCAGTAATTAGATTGCTAACTCATTTTTATATAGAATCTTCATTTATAGATTTTCAGTGCGTCTATGTACAGTCAGTATTTACATAGGTATATACCGTATATACTCGAGAATAAGCCGAGTTTTTAGCAAATTTTTTGTGCTGAAATTGTCCCCCTCGGATTACATTCGAGACACCTTTTTGCGCCTGATCTCCTGAACTTTGGTGACCCGGTACTGGCCAGCCAAACTTGGCACACATGTATCCCCAATCTTCCTCTACAAGTGTGCAAAGTTTGTTGTCCGGGGGACGTACGGCCGGGGATCATCGATTTTTTCAAAGCCGGGCACCCCTTCCATAGACTCCCATGTTAAACGGTAATTTCTCCAGTGATTTTGGGGACCCGGTACGGCCGGTTGTAGGTCCCCTGGACCTGGAACTTGGCACACATTTCTCCTCTACACGTATGCAAAGTTTGTTGTCTGGGGGGACTTACGGCTGGGGAGCACCGATTTTTCAAAGCCGGGCACCCCTTCCATAGACTCCCATGTTAATTGTCAGTCTAGTCATGGGCACAGTGAGGTATGGGCACAGTGAGGCATGGACACAGTGAGGCATGGACACAGTGAGGCATGCGCATTGACACAGTGAGGCAACGTGAGGCACAGTGAGGCACAGTGAGGCATGCAGATGGACACCCTAGGTTTATACTTGAGTCAATACGTTTTCCCAGTTTTTTGTGGTAAAATTATGTGGCTCGGCTTATATTCGGGTCGGCTTATACTCGAGAATATACGGTACTTATAAATATTAATTGACAGTTATTTTCTGTGAATTTAAAATATAAAGTTTTTTTTAAAACAAACAACTGCACTGGAGAGCTTTTCCATATGTGGGGTAGTATTCAATAACTCATAAGGATACGGGCATGAATGCATTCATTTAAAACTGGATATAGTGTAAAATGATATATTGTACATACACTGCCATGAAACTAAGGTTTATTTCAACATGCTAGTGATAATTTAACCACTTAAGGCTGGATTCACACCTATGCATTTTTAGCATTTTTAGCATTTTGCAGATTTTCACTACAGAACATCTTCCATATGAAGCCATGGTAAATGGACTGTAGTGCAAATATGCAAAATGCAAAAAACACTAAAACAGCATAGGTGCGAATCCAGCCTCAGCCCCGAAAGTATTTCTGACTATGCCATTTTTTTTCGATACAGCACTGCGTCAATTTAACTGACAATTGTGACGTAGTGCGACGGTGTACCCTAACAAAGTTGATGTCCTTTTTTTTCCACAAATAGAGTTTTCTTTTGGTGGTATTTCATCAGCTCTGTGGTTTTTATATTTTTTGCTATAAACAAAACAAGACCAACAATTTTGAAAAAAAAGCAATATTTTTTACTTTTTGCTATAATAAATATCCCCCGAAAATATATATAAAAAAACACATTTGTTCCTCAGTTTAGGCTTATTGATTGGTTTGCACAAAGGTTATAGCGTCTGCAAAATAGGAGATAGATTTATGGCATTTTTATCATTTCTGTTTTTTTTTACTAGTAATGATGGCGATCTGCGATTAGACAGTTTAGACACTTTTGACACTATTTTGGGACAATTGACATTTATACAGCGATCAGGGCTATAAATAGCCACTGCTTACTGTATAAATGACACTGGCAGAGAAGGGTTTAACATTAAGGGGCGATCAGGGGGTTAAATGTGTGTCCTAGAGAGTGTTTATAACTGTGGGGGTATGGGACTGCCTGGGGTAGGAACAACAGATCAGGTCTCCCTACCCCTGACAGAATGGAGATCTGTCTGTTTACATTGACAGATCTCCATTCTGTCCTTCTCAGGAGCAATTGCAGCTAGCCGGCTTTATTTAAGATACAAAAGGTAGTCAATACAACAAATCAAATCTGAACAGTAGAAAAGTAGTCAATTACAATAAATGCATCAAGTATACAAGATAAAATACCAGAATGTACAGGTAATAGTAGCACCACTATTGTACTCAAACTAAAGCCTTATACACACGCACGGTTTTCTCGCCCAGAAACAGCAAGAAAACTGCTGGCAGAGCTTTCTTGCCGAGTAAACCATTTGTGTGTACGAGGCTTTGAGGTTTCTCATCGAGAAAACTGCCCAGAATCTAGACGAGAAAAATAGAGAACCTGCTCATTGCTACGGTTTCTAATACACCTTGAGAGAAGCTCACAGTGTGCAGCGAATTCAGAGTAAAGAAACAAAATCATTGTTCTTGCTAGTAAAATCCAAAGCAAAAGTACTGCTGGCAGCAGGGATTGATATACGTGCATCATTTTTGAAAGGTGATTGAAATTGCTCTGCAACGTAATTTCACCAAATCAGAGTAAGCATTTTCAGTACAGGAGATGAACCTGTGCAAGACTGACGGTAAGGCTGAATTTTAAGCTAATCCATTGCCTCTATTGTCCTTTTGTTCTTTCCATGATTTTTAACTAGGACTATCTGCATCTAATAAATGCAGAAGAATGGGCAGCCTGGCTGCCATAGTTCCCTATAATCTCTGATTTGACTTAATGACAGCAATGCTGACAAAAAGAGCTTTGGCCCAGGGAGAAGTCAAGTAGGAACTAAAGGAAAAATAGCACTTGTCGATCAGATTTAGGAATAGGGTCACTCCTTACAGCAATTTTAAATTCTACTCTATAGCTGAAGAAAAAGGTTAAATGATCATGTGAGCATCTGTATCTTTTATGCTCCCATCACTGTCACCTGGGGGGGGGGGGGGGTTGTATGCATTGAATATAGTATTACATTGGCTGTTTCCCTTTAGTTTATCCTCCCACCCTTTTGGCTCAGGTTTTCAGTCCCTAGTCATTCTACATGACCCTCATCCCATTGTTGGCAGCCATGTGCAAGTTCTCTAGGTCAAGTCCCCAAGCAAATATAATATAATTCAAATAGAAATGGCTTTAACATGATGACCTAAGTAGAGTTAACTATCTACAAATGATTTTTCTTACTGTTTTGTATCATGTATATAGAGCACATATAGAGAGAGGATTTTCAGTTTCATAGTTAACTCTCCATTTTGTGCTTCTAAAATGTGACGAAAGGAATAGAGAGACCAGCAGGGATCTAAATTGCAAAAGTAATAGGGCTGAAATGTTTTCCAGGTTAATTAACTTTGTCCTGTACAGGACTTCTTGCAGGGCTGGCCCAAGACATTGCGCTGCCTGGGTCCAAGCATGAAATTCCCGCCCCCCCCCCCAAAAAAAATCACACCCACCAAAAGGCCCCCACATTAATTATTTTATATCATGATAATTAAAACTAAAATAAATGTATCAGGATGTCAGATTTACATGCAACAGAACCTTGTCTATATGCAAAATGATATGACATACCATTATGTTCAATGTCCAAACCACAAACCCCATATCACAAACTCCCCTCATAACAGATCACCCCATCACAAATCTCCCCCATCACTAAATCCCCTCATCACAGATAATCCCATCACAGACCCCCCTCATCACAGACTCCCCTCATCACCTACCATCCCATCACCAACCCCTCTCCATCACAGATTCCCCCATTACAGACTCCCCTTATCACATACCATCCCATCACAGATCCCCCATCACAGACCCCTCTCCATCACAGATCCCTCATCACAAACTCCCCTCACCACAGACCACTCCATCACAGATCCCCCTCATCACAGAGCCCCCATCACAGATCCCCCCATTACAGACTCCCCTCATTGCAGACCATCCCACCACAGATCCCCCATTACAGACTCCTTTCCATCACAGATCCCCCATCACAAACTCCCCTAATCACAGAGCCCCCATCACAGATTATCCTCTCATCACAGATCCCCCCATCACAGATTCATCTTTATCACAGATCCCCCCATCACAGACTCCCCTCATCACAGATCCCCCATCACAGACTCCTCTCTTTCACAGGTCCCCCCATCACATACCCCTCTTCATCACAGATTCCCCCACCACAGACCCCCATCACAGTCCTCCAATCACAGTCCTCCATTGATATTACAGACTGCCCCTACCAAAAGATTGCAGCACTCCCCCTCCCATTCCTTATTTAACCACGTTCTGCCCAAGACCATCATATGACATCCTGGACTTTGAGTGGAGATATCTGAATGATGCCTGCAGCTACAGGCATCATTCAGATATCATTTTTTGCCAGTATTTCCCTGCAAAGTAAAAACAATCATAGCAGCTGTTAGGCTGCTTGGTTGTTTCTACAGGTGACGGGAAGGGATGCCCCATCCCACCACCCTGCTTCTATGCATAAAAATAAAATAAACAATTTTTTTAAAGCACCCCAGTCCCAGCGTGCTCGCACACAGAAGTGAAAACATACGTATGTCACACGCGCATACGTAAACAATGTTAAAACCACACATGTGAGGTATCGCCACGACCATTAGAGTGAGTATAATAATACTAGCCCAAGACTTCCTCTGTGATTCTAAACAGGCAACCTGTAAAAATGTTCTAACATCACCACAAGATTTTCAAGTACCGAAGTTTGGCACCATTCCACAAATGTGTGCAATTTTAAAGCGTGACATGTTAGGTATATATTTACTAGGCGTAACATCATCTTTCACATTATACAAAATAATCAGGCTAACTTTAGTGTTTTTTTAACAAAAAATCATGAATTAACAACAAACAAAAGCGTTTGAAAAATGTTATTCCCTAGGGTTACTGCTAAAAAACATATATAACGCTTTGGGGATCTGAGTAGTTTTCTAACAGCAAAGTTAAGATTTTTACATGTAGGAAAGGGGTGCCAGAACTAGCTTGGGCTGGAAGTGGTTAACATGTCATCATCGTCAGCAGTGGCAGAGTCTCTGCAGGGTTTAGATTTGACTAGGCTGAGGAAGGTAGGAGAGGAAAATCCTGAGCCTCTATTTTCGGCTAAATCAAGAGGGATCTGCTGCTACAGGTGTGTGCAATACCTCAATTGGAATCAAGTAGGAGTGCTAGCCCCGGCCCACCTCCATGAAAACTTGAGAAAAATAAGAAATGGCTGCACATCGGAAGGTTCAAAAAAAAATTCCTTTTATTGAAAAACGACCAGGTTACACCAGGGACACCAGGTATTAGTCGCGTAGACGTGTTTTACACATCTGACCTGTGCTTAATCATTACTCAATTGGTAATGATTAAGCACAGATCAGATGTGCGAAATGCGTCTACGTGACTAATACCTGGTGTCCTTGGCGTATTCTGGCCATTTTTCAATAAAAGGCAATTTGTTTTGAAACCTTAGTATGTGCAGCCATTTCTTCTTTTTCTCAAGCAGCAGCCCCTGACAGTGTATGTGACAGAGGAGCTGCCATTAGATGTGCGGCAGCAGCCAGCGAGCTTTGGGTGCTACCACTATTTTATTGTAGCCACCTCAGAACTACCAGGAAAAACCCTGACATTTTCTGGGGCTAAGGCGCTGCTCTCCAGTGTCGCGGCATTGCGGTAGGTTTCAGGATGCCATGTAACTTACAGAGGGCTGTGTAAATGGGCAGGTGGCTGAGGTGGTCAATATGGATCCCAGCGGCTGTGCATCTTACTCAGGTATCCATCTTAGATGTCGGTCCCCCTGCCCCCCCTCCCCCCGGGAAAAAAATCCTGGGAGTCAATTTTCCGCCCCTCTCAAAGTGCTGCTGGGGGCAGCAAATATATTATTTGCAAGGACCTGTCAAAGAAATGTATGTACAACACATGCATGCATCACTATTGAGAATACTTTTATTAGCACATTTCTATAACAGATTTGAGATTGAGTAAATTGCATAGAATCCATTGCTCATAGTGAAACATTATACTGCCAATAATTTTCTCAATATATGTGCACAGTAGCTCCTTCTCAAGATATTATTAGGACCTGAGTTTCAAGCATTATGAAACTGATTTTTTTCCAAACAAAAGCATATGAAAAATGTCTGCGCAAATAATGTTCAACAACAGCCATTTTATTCTGTAGGGTCTCTGCTAAAAAAACAACATATAATTTTTGGGGGTTCTGAGTAATTTTCTAGCAAAATAATTATGATTTTGGTCAACATGTCATCATTGTCAGCAGTGGCAGAGTCTCTGAGGGGTTTTGATTTCACTGGGCTGAGGTAGGTAGGAGAGGAAAATCCTGAACCTCTATTTTTGGCTGCAGCAGCAGCCCCTGACAGTGTATGTGATGGATGAGCTGACACTAGAGGTGCAACAGCGACCAGCAAGCTTTGGGTACAACCACCATTTTGTTGTAGCCCCCATGGATCCGCTGGGAAAAACCCTGACAGTTTCTGGCACCTCTCGCTGATGTCGCGGCATTGCAGCAGGTTTCATGAGGCCGTGTAGCTTATGGAGGGCTGTGTGAATGGGCAGGTGGCAGGAGATAGTCGATGTGAGTCCCAGCGGCCATGCAGAGCTTCTCTCTCAGATGGTCACCATGCCCCCCCCTGGAAAAAAAAATCTTGGGTGTCAATTTTCCACCCCTCTCAAAGTTCAACCTGTGGCGGCCCTGATGCCTTGTGGCTGGCAGAAAAATCATGCCAAGAAAAGAAATGCCGGGGTTATATGTATACCAAGCTTAAAACATTTTGAAAATTATCTGCAAAGACTGGGTAAATAAATGTATGTACAACATCTGTGCATGCATCACTATTGAGAATACTTTTACTAGTACAGTTCTATGACAGATTTAAGACTGAGTACGTTACAAAATATCCATTGCTCACAGTGAAACAATATGTTGCCTAGTAGGTTTCTCAATATGTGTGCACAGTAAACAATATATTAAAGGTTGAGGTGTTAGTGATGTTCAGTAAAACATATAAAATTAATTGCAAACATACATAGTATAGCAAGCTAGAAAGTCCATATGTGATGAATCCCAACACCAAAATGTGATGCTCAAAAATAAACTTCTAGTTCGATAGATGGGTGGCCACTCATCAGAGAATTATGACCCCTTTTTACAGGAAGGTCAAACAGCGCTTCTGTAATACCAATTGATTTCACTGACAGCACAGTTCCACTCCACTGGCCCCTCGAGATGAAACTAGGATGGGAAAAATGACTCCACAAGAGACATAGAGGAAGGTCTCATATTGTAGTCATTTTATTAAGGTAAAAAATGACAACAAAAAATGGCAATTACACTCACATGTTACAGTGGCAATCCAGGCACCAGGTGTAATCAGCATGTGCAAGTCGGCAAGTCCATGAAGGATGGCGTGTAGTCTGTGTCTCTCCTGAAAGCAAAGCCTGAATGGGATGTAGGATCAGGACCTGGAATGGCGGATCCTCTACTCCTATATGTGCACAGTAGCTCCATCTCATGATATTATTAGGACATGAGTTCCAAGCTTTGCGGAACATGCTTGGACATGTGCAGCTTCATTGTTTTCAGCAATGGGGCCATGCCAAAAGGTACTTTGAAAAGGTTTGGCACAAAAAAGGCACTAATATATCCAGGCATTTTAACTATTTTATGGTCCATGAAAATGCACTTAAATTCTTAAAAACAAAAATGCGGTAAACGCTGATAAAATAAATGCTATTCCAAATACTTACTACATATGTAAATGCAAACAACACTACAGTATAAAACAACAATTAGTTGAATTGGATTGATTTGTGTATTTTTTCAACCTGACTATATAACTGCAAATAATGCACATAGAAAATGGTATAAAACACTTATGATTCTTCAGAATGCTAATAAATTCCCATGCATTTTAAGGGCTTTTTGTGTAAACAAGCCTTTGGGCAAAAGGCTGGTTGGTCTTACTCTGCAAAATGGCTCATGGCAGGGAGGACTCTGGGGGTGCATCCTATCTGCGCAGAAATGTCGGGAGGGAGTACATTTCTCAGTGAAAAACTAGCGACAAGAACTTATAGCCTGCAGCTTGCAAAAAGGCTGCACCAGTTAGACATGAAATGAAACAAAAGCACAGACAGATTAAGATGCAGTTCCCAATTTCTCATATAGCTGCAATATTAGTAGTGTAATAGTCTCAATGTTATCAGATGTTCTCCAGCTCCTTGATGAACCCTTACTTAGCTGAAAGCATAAATGCCTAATTAAAACTTCAGTTTTACCAATGTCTTTGCAAACCGTGGCTCTCAAGAAGCTGTGAAAATACAAGTTTCTGCATGACTGACAAGACACACTGGGACTTGTAATTTTACAACAGCTGCAAAGGCACAATAGCAAAATGAGTGTGAACTAGACATATTGTTTACTTCATTGTAAGATATAACAAAGTGGTAAGCTTCATTTCATTTGATTAAATACCATATTTTCACAAAGCACAGTAGATTATTTTGGTTGTAAAATTTCAATTTGTGTACACTGGCTATTAAATACAAGTTATCTGTAACCAGTGACATGGCTAAAATAGAAATCTATCTATCATGATCATGCAAATCATTGTTTTTTATCCTTATTCTCCTTCCTTTTATTAAGGAAATCAGCTAGCCAAAACACATATGACACTTGCCTGTTTAGGGTAAGCATGGGACAGGGTTCATGCATCCCTGAAATTAGGCCAAATTGAGGGCGTTGAGGGCATATTTTAAGTAAATGGAGAAGTAAATGCTATAATCTGAAAATGGGAAAAACAAATGGGTGGCTGTTCATGTAGATAAGTTATTTTCTAGGTACCTTGCACATTTCTAAGTATTTTATGGTTATATCACTAATGGCCCGTACACACAATCAGAATATCGGACGAAAACGATTGTCCGATGAAGAATTGTACGATTTTCGGATTGTATGTACACTACTTTAGAGAGCCAATCATGACAGTTCATCCGATATTATTCGATCGGACAAGCACAAAAATGTTCCTCGTACGATGCCAGATCGTACAATTTTCGTTTAGTCAGTATAGTTGCCATCCGAAAATACAATACAAATACATTACAACATATGACATCACTTCTGATTTTTTTTTTCTGTCATACGAGAATTTTCGTGACTTTAATAACCTATTCAATTTCTACTTGCGACTATTAAGCGAAAAAAGATGTACGATCTGACGTACGATATCCGGATCGTGTGTACGGGGAATTAGTTGTGCTCTTTTAAGCTTAGATTGCAGTTATTGGCGTCAGGTTAGTTGTTTCAGTAGGTCCACCACTTTTGTTGTTTGGATTTATTTTGCAAAGAATACCTAATCATGCACAAGGAAGTTTAAAAAAACAAACAAAAAAAACAGCATGTTTGCTTGCACATGATTAGATGATGGAAGTCAGCAGAGTTTCTGCTCATTAACTAAGCTCTGGAGCAACTGTAAAGTTTGCAGTCTTTTTCCCGTTAGTAATTCTACAGCTTTCTGTCACTATTGAAATTAAAATTGGGCATATCTTAAAGATTAGGTCACATTCAAGAATCAATGTTATTGTTCTGATTCTGCAATATGACTTTTTTAATACACTCCACATAGCTTCTTTTTTCTTTATAGTAATCATTTAGGATTTTGTTTCCTTTCTACCCACATACATTTTAATATTTCATTCTGTATGATATATTTCTGTACGTTATACAAAATATTCTGTTATCTAAGCTGATTTACTTTGTGTGTATTACATAAACCATTTTGGAGCACCAGGATCAACAAGCCTCCAGTAATCTGTATTTTTAAAGTGAATGAGATCATGCAATCAAGGCAACAATAATGTAAGATAATACAAAATGCTGGGTAAAATAAATATATGGTTATACATTCTACCCAAAGCACTATGTTAATCAACCATTTACATAATTTATTTGCATTTTTGCATCTAACAGTACATTTTTGTAATATCTTTAGATGAGCTGCTTTCATTGATCAT
Organism: Rana temporaria; assembly: GCF_905171775.1. Taxonomy (NCBI): domain Eukaryota; kingdom Metazoa; phylum Chordata; class Amphibia; order Anura; family Ranidae; genus Rana; species Rana temporaria. Next base: position 94,511,155 of record NC_053497.1, read on the forward strand.
ACAGCATAATGATCTATGTTTAATGCTGTCTATTGTCTAGGATGTAAATATTTGTTCACCATAGATACAAATTTTATATTTATAGTTTTATATTGAAGGTATTTATTAGGGATGAGCCAAACACTCCCCCCCCCCCCCCGGTAGAACATGCGAACAGGCAAACAATTTGTTTGAACACTGTTAAAGTCTATGGAACACAAACATGAAAAATCAAAAGTGCTCATTTTAAAGGTTAATATGCACGTTTTTGTCAGAAAAAGTGTTTGGGGGCCAGGATCCTGCCCCAGGAGACATGTATCAATGCAAAAAAAGTTTTAAAAACTGAAGTTTTTTCAGGAGCAGTGATTTTAATAATGCTTAAAGTGTAACAATAAAAGTGAATTATTCCTTTAAATTCCGTACCTGGGGGTGTCTATTGTATGCCTGTAAAGTAGCACATGTTTCCCATGCTTAGAAAAGTCACTGGCTTTTCAGAATATAGAAGGGGACCCCCAGATGCCGGCCCCCCCATGTGAATTGGAAACAGGGTACATTGTACCCCTAACATTTCACCCCAAAAAATTACAAAAAAGGTAAAAAAAACACACACACAGCTTGGGACAAGTTCTTTAATAAAAATAAAAAAAATTCCAACAATGTAATCCTTCTATGACCTGGATCCGCTGCCACGAACGATACAGCCTCCATGGGAGGGGCAATGGGGGTGTCCTGTGACACCACTGGGAAACCGCTAGAAACCTCTGTTGCATCAGAGCGGGGTGGGGTCACCCTTCCACGTCACGGGTGGCCCCGTCATTGGTTATTTAAGAGTTGTCAGATGGGTCGCGCGTCATTTCGGCCGGGCACCTCCTATGGAGGCTGTATCATTCATGGCGGCGGGTCTGGGTTGTAGAAGGATTACAGCGCTGGAATTTTTTTATTAAAGGACTTGTTCCAAGCTGTGTGTGTGTTTTTGTTACCTTTTTGGTACCCCCTTACCAATTCACAAAAGGGGAGCGGCATCCGGGGGTCTGTTAAAGGAGGCTTCCAGTTTCCTATAAGCCCCCCGCCCACAGACCCCTACAATCACCGGGCAAGGGTTGTGAGGATGAGGCCCTTGTCCCCATCAACATGGGGACATCCTCCCCATGTTGAGGGCATGTGGCCTGGTACGGTTCTGGAGGGGGGCGCTCTCTCGTCCCCCCCTCTTTTCCTGCGACCTGCCAGGTTGCGTGCTTGGATAAGGGTCTGGTATGGATTTTTGGGGGGAACCCCATACCATTTTTTTTATGTGGGGTTCCCCTTAAAATCCATACCAGACCTGAAGGGTCTGGGATGGATTTTGAGTGGGACCTCTATGACATTTTTTTTTAAAATTTGGCACAGGATTCCCTTTAATATTCATACCAGACCCAAAGGTTTTAAATGATATGATACTATTGGAAGATTGTGGTTTGTTGATCTCACTCTCCCTCACCCTCCATCTATTCCAAAATAGAACTGTGTCTGCATAAAACAAGGCCCGCATCAGTTCTTACGTATGTTTTAGGTGACAAAATATCAACAATAAAGTGAAAAATGTGGAATAAATAAAGCAAAACTTTTTGTATTGGGATATTAGCTAATTGGGAAATATAACCACAGTTACACACACCATTGCATATGTATTGTTTTCAAGATGTCGCCATACAAAATTTTGCATAGGAGCCTATTTATTCTGTGATTTGCTTAAAAGTATGCAATAATACAGATAATTATCTAGGTCATCTGAAGCTTCTTGCACCAAATATTATCAGATTAGCCATACCTTTTCAGTGATCAGTATCTGGTTGTTCATTAACTATTTTATTGTTCAACAAGCACTGTGTACAGATGCAAATAATGTACAATTTAACTGTACAATTTTAGCCTGTATATTATTGGAACTGTTATGGTTATTTATCATTCTACGGAACAGGTTTTCTTCAGCTTGCAGTGTGCCAATATTGAGGTCAGGTGAACCCAAAACTAAGAATGGGGATACATACTGAGCATTGTGTCACTTCATTTTTCAAAAGACAAAACATCATAAATTTCACCAATACAGCTCAAATTTGAGATAAGCAAGCTACCATAAATCTCATTAAACTTCATTAGCAGAAGATTGTAAAACTTCCAATAGTAATATAAACAGTACTTAGCAGAAGTGTGTAAGCCAGAACACTGATATGCCATTGTAAGACAGCATTAAGCAGAGAGTTTTAATTAAGGCTGTCATAAATTTTCTAGGTCATAAAATAACTTTATGTCATTCATAAATAAAATAGAAGGTAGTTAAGGGATCTACTTTCCTATCTGAGTTTTGTTAACTAGCAGCTTTAAAATAACAGTCGTATTCCTTTAACCACTTGCCTTCTGTGCACATACACCCCCTTCCTGCCCAGACGAAAATTTTAGCTTCTGGCACTGCGCCGCTTTAACTGACAATTGCGCGGTCGTGCGACGTGGCTCCCAAAAAAAATTACGTCCTTTTTTCCCACAAATAGAGCTTTCTTTTGGTGGTATTTGATTGCCTGTGCGGTTTTTATTTTTTGGGCAATAAACAAAAAAAGAGCGTATATTCTGAAAAAAAACACAATGGCCCAGATTCACAAAGCACTTACGCCGACGTATTTCGAGATACGCCGCATAAATGCAAATATGCACCGTCGTATCTGTGCGCCATGCCCACAAAACTATATACGCCTGAAAATGTTGTACAATGTATGTCATTTTAATTGCAATGGATGCCGAACAGGCATATTTATGTATGAAACAAGAAAAGAAAAATGAAAAAAAATAAAGTGGATTAAAAAAAAAAAAAAGAAAACAAAAGTCCAAGAAATGCATTTACTGTGTGCTATGGTGCCTAACCTAAACAAACAGTAAAAATAATAAACGATTGTAGTAGTTTTAAACTGAACCATTTAATTATGCTCATGCTTTTTTGTTTTATGCACTGTAGTGGTGTAAATGTTATTGCGAATCATGGTGGCTCATAGCAAAATTTCTATGCTTCCCCCTTTCTCAACTAGCTCATTCAATTCTCAAATTCTCTCTCAGCAAAATGTTGATGCCCCCCACCCCCTTTCTTAGTTAATTTTCTAACTCTTCAGCAGAATAGGTGTAAGCATAGTTAGTACACTACTAGGGTTCAGTTCTAGATAGCAAGCAATTAAGCTGCAAGTTAAAAATTACTTGCTAAGCTATTGATAGACTTTCCAGGCTTCACAAGTCTGAATTCCATGACTTTAGATCAACTTTATTTGCAAACATTCTGCAAGTTGTCTGCTGCAAGTTCTGGCTCAGTTATGTTGTGCAATAGTTATCCCACCACGGGGGTCACTGTGAGCTCTTGCTAAAGCCTCACCACTGCAACTTTGCTCTTGGTAGAGACTTGCCATGCAAATTTGCTACAAATTGGAAAAATGTCAACGTGCTCTGCAAGTGTACAACTGGCCAGTGAAAATGTGCAGCAAGTTCACAAGACTTACAATTCAACACTCTCAGGCCCCATACACACCATAGAATCTATCCGCAGATAAATCCCATCAAATGGGTTTCTGCGGATAGATTCTATGGTGTGTACACTCCGTCGGATATCTATCCGCAGATAAATCTCCCCTGGGATGGATTTCCAGCAGATGGATATTTGCTGACATGCTCAACAAATCCATCTGCTGGAATCCATTCCAACGGATGGATTCGCTCGTCTGTACAGACTTACCGGATCCATCCGTCCAAAGGGATTCCCCGCACGCGTCGTAATGATTTGACGCATGCGTGGAATTCCTTATATGACAGCGTCGCGCCCGTCGCCGCGTCATAATAGCGGCGACGGCGCGACACGTCATCGGCAGAGGATTTCAGCGGGGATTTCAATGCGATGGTGTGTACACGCCATCGCATAGAAATCTTCTGAAATCCTCAAGAGGATTTATCCGCGGATACGGTCCGCTGGACCGTATCTGCGGATAAATCCTCTCGTGTGTATGGGGCCTCACAAATTTGTAATAACAAAGTTACAAATGGTTTTGTACACAATCACTCTATAACCCTAATACAGGCTTCTTTAAACCCTAGCTTCTTTATGTTTTTTCTTCTTCTTTTTTTTTGTAGATTTAACGGGATACTATCAAATGTTTCGTTCAGCATTGTTTAGTCCATCCCGATCTGTTGCTCCTGATTATCTTCTCGGGGCCTAATGCCGTGTACACACGATCACTTTTTGTGATGAAAAAAAATTACATTTTTAAAAACGTCATTTAAAATGATCATGTGTGGGCTAAACATCATTTTTTGTCTCCTGAAAAACGACCAAAAAAAAATTCGAACATGCTTACATTTTTTATGTCATTTTTTAAAATGTCATTTTTTGTGTCGTAAAAAATTATTGTGTGTGGGCAAAAACGACATTTTAAACCCGCACATGCCCAGAAGCAAGTTATGAGATGGGAGGTAAAACTAGCATTCAGAATTGAGTAAGCACATTCATCACACTGTAACAGACAAAAAAAGCACACATCGTCTTTTACTAACAAGTAACCAGCTAAAAGCAGCCTCAAGGCGAATAGAACTTCCCCTTTAGAGTGCCGTCGCTTTGTTCATCATTTTTCAAAAACTATGGTGTGTGGGTAACATCATTTTTAATGATGAAGTTGGAAAAATTTCATTTTTTTTTCATGATAAAAAATGACATGTTTTTTCATCACAAAAAGTCATTGTGTGTACGCGGCATTAGAGTCAGAAGGAGGTCTCTATGCCTGGAGCATTTAGTTCCTGATAAGAGGCTCCAGGTTACCAAGGAGAGAGGGTTTCCCTTCTCCCTTCCATTATAATATAAGGATGAAGAGATCTCCCCCTGACAAACTTTTAACTGATTTAGTTTTAGGGATCACACCCTTCATTTAATTGTTTATCATTTTAAGTTCATGTTTCTCCAATAGCTTACATGAATCTATCCTTTTTCTAGGATGTTTTTATTAATTTATACATTTATTGACTAATGATTTTGTGCAGTTTTGTCTAGTTTAAGTTTTTGGTACCTCCCAGATATCCAGATATTTTTTTATTTTTTCATTTGTTGATGTGCAAAATACATCTTTGGAAAGAAAAAAATGGAAACAAATACATCCTATGCATTCTTCATATCATTGTTTAAGCAATTGGTATAATACACACATATGGCAACATTGAAAAGATTATCTGATTGATAAAAAAAAAAAAAAAAAATTCATACATGATGAAATTTGCTGGTGAAGGAATAACAGACAAGCTGATATAAGAGCAGGATGTTTATGATCTTAAAGGATTATTATAGATTCTGATGTTTATTTTATTAGGAACATTTAACTAAAGCTTACGTAAAATTTAGGTCTCAGTCCTGTACCAGCATTGCACAATAATGCATCTCTTTTAGAGCATCTCTATCTGCAGTATTGGCTGCCTGTACTGATGTAACTAAGTACTTTTGAGGATTGTGAAATGTGATTTATTGCACTACATCACTTTCTTTAAAGCGGTGTTTCACCCTAAAAAACAACTTTATAGCATGTCATTCAGCATAGTAGCGCGAGCTACAGTATGCCTTTATATTTTTTTTTGGCGCCGTACTCACTGTTTAATCGCGTAGTAAAGTTTCAGACTCCCCGCGGGGAATGGGCGTTCCTATGCAGAGGGCTCGTGATTGATGGCCGGCTATGGCGCGTCATGCTTCACGAAAATAGCCGGAGTAGGTCTTGGCTCTTCACGGCGCTATACGGCGCCTGCGCACAGACATCGGAGCTGACTGCGCAGGCGCCATGAAGAGCAAACACCTATTTCGGCTATTTCCGTGAAGCGTGACGCGCCATAGCCGGCGGTCAATCACGAGCCCTCTGCATAGGAACGCCCATTCCCCTGAAACTTTACTACACGATTAAACAGTGATTACGGCGCCAAAAAAATATAAAGGCATACTGTAGCTCACGCTACTATGCTGAATGACATGCTAGAAAAAATTTTTTTTAGGGAGAACCCCCGCTTTAAGCAAACATTTTTCAATGCTTGCCTTTATAACATGTTAAACATTTCTTATGCCATAACTAGTTTTATTTTTTATTTTGGTGTTATTGTACAATCTGTAGAGTGACACAAAGCAATTTCTCTGACAGGATGATTATACTTTTCATTCAGCTGATTCTGTTAAAACATCTTCAAATATAGTAATATAAGCCAATACTGTTCTCTATAAAGAAAATAACTATTTGGTCAATTTAATAGCATACTGCAAAGGGCAATAGTTGCCACGTTCTGTGGTTAGAAAACATCTTTCACTAGCTAAGCTGTTGAAATATGATAGTATTTTTGATTAGTTGCTTTGGTCACTGCTCCTTATGTTAATAAAGAGCAACACAACACAAATATGAATTGCTGCATGGGGTTAAGGGTGATTATGTTGTATTTTATAGTGTATTTAAACTCTGAATCTAATTATCAGATATGCCTCACTGAATACAGTTTTCTTAGGCCAATATTTACTTTGACAGTCTATTGCACACTTTCTTACCTGGAGATCCAACCTGTAACATTCCTGTTTCAGGCTGACAGGCTGGAGGGTTGATTTACTAAATATAAATAGACAAAAGTCAAATAATTGTTTTAAAAGAAATACAAAAACACACGTTCCTTAACTTTTTCTAAGAAATACAAATGTTTATTTAGGAGGCTATAATATTTTAAGATTAAGTCTAAGCCACCTCCTTGCAATTAGCTACAGTATTGTCAGTCTGCCTTCTTAAAGGAGTTGTAAAGAAAAAAAAATTTCACCTTAATGCAATCTATGCATTAAGGTGAAAAAACATCTGATGACGCTGCCCCCCCCCCCCCCCCGAGCCCCCATTTTACTTACCTGACCCCTCGAAAGTCCCGCGCTCGGTCCCGAGATCCTCTTCGCCGCTCAGCCTGGCCACTGATTGGCTAGAGCGGATGGATTGAGAGCAATGGCTGGCGCTGCTGTCAATCACATTCAGTGACGCGGCACGCCAAGTGATACAGTGAGCGGCTATGGCCGCTCACTCTATCACGGGAGTGCGCCCGCAAAGACTCACCACTATGCGAGCGCTCTCGCATGACTGTGGTGAGTTCATGCGGGGAGGACCAGAGACAGCCGCCGAGGGACCCCAGAAGATGTGGTTCGGGGCCACTCTGTGCAAAATGAACTGCACAGTGGAGGTAAGAATCACATGTTTATTGTTTTAAAGCAAAACATTTTTTCCTATAGTAACCCTTTAAGGTTGGCTTGCCTATCAGAAAGACCTGACAGCCTACTGAATGAGTTAGCATGGCAGGGTGACAATACTGTTGCTAATTGGGAAGCAGGTACTTACTGTTTGAGTTATTAAAAACAAATGTTCACTTTGCAGGGGATGCTGCACTTTGCAAGGGAATTTTCCTCAGAGCTTAGTGAACGAGATGAAGCTCCGTCGACTTCCATCATCCAATCTCGTCCAAGCAAAAATGTATTGTTTTTATTGCCCTTGCACATAATTGGGTATTCTTGCAAAATGAAATACCATTAGCCTCTGTTTTAATGATCACTAGATTTTCAGCACATCATTCTACGTTTTCTCAAAACATTGCCACCACTTCACTGGGGATCACACCCTATCAAAATATGTTAAGCCAACCCCACATGTGGTTATGTGTCCATTCCTGGACCCCGCAGAACCTCTCGGTGTGGGTTATGTCTGCAGTGCTAGTGGGTCCAGAAGGGTTCCCATTTTCTACTACCAAATGGGAGATGACTCCATTCTCACAACCTTGCTAATTGTACAACTCATGGGGTGGTATATGTTATGGTTTGCTAGTGCCATGCGTTTTATATCGCTAAGGCCATCCACCAGTTCATGAAACTGGCATATTCCACATGGCTCTACCACTCTGCTTCATGGTCTTCATGGTTTTGTTGCTGTTGCCCACCCCCCAAGTTGGATTGCTTTAGGACATCCCAATTGTTTCTGAATCCTTTTTCCATTAGTGAATGAAAAGAAAAAGGGAAATCTGTTTCTTGGAGTTCATTACGGGACACAAGTTCTATCTTCTGAATCTGTGATCTTACTTCTTGTACTGCTTTTCTATAACACTGAGGCATATTGTGGGCGGGACGGGTTATACTAGGTTAGCGATGGGTTATACTAGGTTAGCTACTGTTGACTCGTTTGCTAGTTTCCAAATTTTAGTATAACCCAATTATCTCTAAAATCCTGAGACCTTTAATGAACGCCAAGAAATTTTACAGTAAGTAGAAAATCCTATTTATTTTGGGTGTGCAATGTAGTAGCAGTTGAATATGCTTTTGATAATTGTTTATTAAAAAGTCACAGCTCAATAATGCTGCTAAAATGCAAGGGATTATTTGCTGAAAGTAGTAATCATTTGCTAAGAGATGGAGCAAATGGCTCTTGATGTTGTAACCTACACAGGCAGCATGCATCAACAATCAGTCAGATTAGGTTACTTAAAGAAATTCAGTAATCAAAATAATAAAAAAAAAACATTATTCACTTAGCGAAGTAACTGTTTAATCTGATGTGTAAACATCCTCTACTTCCAAGGAACGTATGTACTTTTTTTGTACATAATGCCTATCGCTGTGTGCATGTTTTTGCATTACTTTGTGTTTCAGGCACATCTTGAATGTCACAGGGCACGTTAGCAGTCAAATTTGTGCATCTAATAATATTGTCCTGTTCAGCATACAACTTTGGCCTCTTGAAAGAGATAAATCCTGGCAAGAATAATAGCATTTTACAGGCCCCTTGGGTACATTCCGATGTGCATTAAAGCTGACCCGCTTTATATAAAACAATATTATGCAAAAAATCCATTAGGAAGAACTTTTAGAAACATTTGAATGTGCACTTATGACCATATCAGGGTAATTTCCCTGAACATTTCATGATACAGTTAAGTCTTTGAAGTTCTTACAAATATATTATGCTGCATTAGCACAAAATAAACTTCACAGAAAATATATTGCATCAGAATATAGAAGTACTGAGAAAAGACCTCTAGTTGCCGACTGCAGGAACGTCAAATTATATTCAAAAGGCACAATTCAATTGCCTTAATGGAAAGGAAAAAATCCAGTATTCCACATTCCTTGATGTCTGAAATTGACATACTGTAAATTGTTGTTAAACGTACAATTTGCCCTCCATACATCTTTATATTATTACAATTGATAAAATGTGGTATAATGGTAGAATATATGTGTTGGAGTTGGGGCGTGGCAAAGACATTGACCATGAACTTAAATCACAGGCCCAAACTACTAACTGACATTTTTAAAATTATTGCAACTGCCATCTGACAACATTGCCATGAGAAATCTAAAGGTAAACTTTTCTTCACCACAGATTTGCTTTAGCTATGTCTGATCTGATCAGGTTTACAACACCACAACTAATATCACAATTTTTCAATGTAGCTAGACTAGCTGACCACACCAACTGAGACTTAAGCAAAGAATTCTCTGACTGTGAATTAATAAATAATAGATGATGATTAGTAGAGGTGTACCACAGAGAACCATGATTATAGTAGGATTTACATTTTTTGAATGTCATGCATTAGTTAAAGCCCAGCTAGAGGGCAATTAAAACATCCTCATCCCCACTGCAAGAGTAAATGCTTGTTTTGGTCTGGGGTATGGGAAAAGTAGTTTTTATGCAGTGAACTGTTCCTTGGTGTCCTCATCTCGAGTGTAGGGTTTTGGACACTGCATTGGACTTGATGGAGTTGGAGAACCTGCAAACACTGAATCATAGAGCGGAAGAAGCTGTGGGGACCAGCCTTTCAGTGTGGAGAGAGCCTGCAGGAATGGGCAATCGTCATTTTGTTTGTTCCTATAGACCTAAACCAACATTTATCTTTTGCAGTGCATGAGCAACCCCACAGGGAGCATTTTTACTTTCTGTGGAGTTCAGCTTTAAAATGTATCTAAATTCAAGAAAAATATATATAATATCAGTTTACCAGTCCTTTAAAGTGCTCAAAGCAAATGTTTTCTTTTTCCAAGCTTATTTCTTCTGTTTTCACCTGGTGATGCTGTCAGTAATATCCTTTCTGTCCTAAGGTGACAACACTCACTTACTGTACTGTGTCTATGAAGGAGTAGCATCGTCACTCTTGGATAGAAGGTGTGTTTGGAGTATAGAACACCCCCTTCTCCCCCTCTCCAGAATATAAGAGGAATTGTTTTCACAGATGTGAACCAAGCAGGAATGATAACACTGTTATGGATTTTATTGCAGCACAGGTATATTGAACAAGAATGCATGAAATTTCTAGATCAAATGGAGAAGTTCATTGTTAAGGTACATTGTCCTGCCTACATAACACATATATGTGGCCCCACTGCACTGGGCTTTTTTCCGTGGGGGCTGCATATATGCACAGCACGCTCCCAGCACAGAGACCAAGGGTCTCATCGAGAGCCCAGTGCCCCGTACCAGCGATTCCGGGCCAACTGATTGCTGATCAGTCACTATGAAGCCCCCCCTGTGTTTCTCATATACATACATTGTATCTCCCCTTTCCTTGCAGAAGGAAAAAAAAGTGTGTGTGGGAAAAAAATTTAAATAAAGAAATAATAAAAAAAATGTATAAAAAAAACTAGATCAAGGTTTTCTAAAGGTTAGTGTCAGGGTTAGTGTTTGGGTCAAGTAGGGCTCCAATGTCAGAATATTTTGGGCAGGATTTTTTTTTTTATTAGAATCAGTGTCAATTAGTGTCAGTGTGTTTTAAATAGGACAAAAATACATAAATTAAAACACATTTACTACCAAATGAAAGCCCAATTTGTCTTGAAAAAAAGAAACAAGGTATAATCCACCTGGATGCACACAGTAGTTGTACTATGTAAGGTTTTACGCATACATGTCAAATTGTGCTTAGGCATTAAGATTTGTTTTCTGAATCTGTTAAAAAACAGAATTGCTCCTAATACAGTTAACATACAATTTAACCCAAAGGTGACTTGTAAAAATATTTTCTTTTTTTTATCTGGCCTTTTCAATGTCACCTTTACTTCCATCTATACTAAAAAAAATGCTCATTTACCTACTGTATATACGATACAAAAACTGTAACTTGCTTTTTCTTTTGTTTTGTCTCTGAACAAAAAAAAATGCATCATTAAACCAATTTAATATGGAAACTCTACAGTATATCCCAATATGCAGTTCCCCAAAGAAATCTATTAGGCCTCATTCACACGAGGCGAACTCCGTTCCTACGGAGTCCGCCTGCTCCCGCCAGCTCAGCGGGAGATCAGTCCGCAGATCTCCACTAGGCCCACAGATGACAAGCTCCTCTCTGCTCACTGAGCGGGGAGGGGCTTGTCGGGCACCGCTGTCTCCTATGGAGCGATCTGATAAAAATGGACAGCATGTCCATTTTCATCAGATCTTACCCGATCCGCATGGACGGATGGGGACGTGCCCCCCATACCTCTGTTTTTAGCGGATCGAATAGGGTCGGATGTCAGCGGACATGTCTCCGCTGACATCCGGCGCTCCATAGGGATGCACGAAGCGGCCGTTCAGGTCCGCCGTCAAAACTGACAGGCGGACCCAAACGGTCCGTCCGTGTGAATGAGGCCTTACAGTGTGCATCAAATTAGTATTATATCAGAAGATAATAAGTATCAATTCTCCATGTCAATTCAACTTTTCACAAGCAAAACATTTTTAAATATGTTTCACCACCTAGTATGGGCGTTAGACAGGTGTTTTACAAGCATTAATGAGGAGTTAAAAATGCTCCCCAAACGCCCTATGGGCAGTTCTGAAGCGTCTGACGAGCATTAAGGTGCATTAAAACTGCTCCACAAATGCCTATTACATTACAGTTAATAAGCTAATCTTAACGCCCCGCAACTGCCTGCATTTGTGAAGCATTACAATAGACTTGAATGTGAGGCATTGAAAGGCTTCAAACATGACATGAGGCTTTTATTTTGAAGCGACGCAACGCTAATGCTTCATGTTTTAATAGTGTAAACAACACTATGGGGGTTATTTATGAAAGGCAAATCCATTTTGCGCTACAAGTGAAAACTACAAGTGCAAAGTGCCCTTGAAATTGCACAGAAAGTGCACTTGGAAGTGCAGTCGCTGTAGATCCGAGGGGGACATGCAAGGAAAATAAAAAACAGCATTTTAGCTTATACGATTACAATACAGTAATTGTTCGAAACAGAGGATTAAGTATAAGAGGATAAAACCAAAGTTTTGCACTGTAGTATACAGTATCCAGCTCATATAGTAACTTCAAGAACTGCAGAAAAAAGGTCTATAGGAGAACTTCAAGATCTCCAAGTTTTTTATCAGCAGGATGACATAATTACACTGTTGATCCTTACGTTTTTCTACAGATCTTGTTATATCTCACCACAGGTTTAGTAGTTACAATATGTGTTGTATATAGTATATAGCAGAACATGATTTTTATCATTTTTGTTTGTATATTACATTTGTTTGATGGTATATCACTATTAAAGTTTGTTTTGTGAATTTATGGTCTGAGTATATGTGCTGGATATGATTCATCAAGGAGCAATATTGAAGAGTTATAGGAAATCATATTTTATGGAATTATATATTTGTTATAGATTTTAATACTACTTTAATAAATGCATCATACTTTAGTAGTAGAGACGGCACACTATGATCTTGAAACAAGCCTGCACAAAGGGCAGCCTAGAGGTTAAAGCCACTAAGGGCAGTCACCTTCGTGCCGTAAATTAATAGTGCACATTTTCAGGTCTAAATGATTAAGATACTCTGTCTTTCCCACAACAAGTTCAAAGTGAATTGCCCATGACTGCTGCTTTTTATATTCTATTTTATGTCCGTTCTTTCAGTGTTCTATCAATCCCATGTTATAACCTATGTTTTTTGAACATTTAAAGAGCTCTTAAAATGCAGAATACAAATAGTCTTTCTTATTGTTGATAGCCTGGTGTTAGTTATCGTGTTGAGATAAAAATATAACCCTTTGATAAATGAATTTCTGTATGACAATAAATCACATTGGTTTCTTAGATGATGACTAAAAGAAAATCTGGCATCTGGCTTGCTAACTTTTGTACTTTGGAATTCTGTTGAAACTTATTGCCCACAAGTGAAACATTCCTCACCATGACTATGGAACTTTCCTATAGGCAGTTGGAAATGCCTGAGGCTTGGCCTGTGGGTTGGTAAGACCTTGCCATCTTGTGTCTTAACTCACAGTAATACACAAGCATGCTGCCTGCAATCTCATTTTGAAAGTAGTTTTTAAGCTGTAATGTGCCACTGGGCATTCTGATCAGGAATTCTAGCCTAGGATAATATGTATTTTAAGTTTACATTTGTAGTCACAATGAATTAAATTATTTTTAAGCACAAATGGTGATCCCATTCATTTGTGGCTGGATTAGTATGCACTTCTAAGCATCCCATTACATTTAAGCAATCACATATTTCGGCTGATATTTCAGCACATCAGTCTTCTATTACAAATTGTATACATATGACGTATTGTATGAATTTGGTTTCTTTACATCAGGATACTGTAATTGTAAAGCTAAATTATGCTTCTATTTACTCCTACCTTGCATTTTCACATTAAACCATTATGATAGCTACACAGCTACAACTTTTTAATTTAATTTCTTATCTGCTTGAAATGTCTTCTGAAGCAGAGCATGATCCCCTCCCTTTGGAGACTGGGTCGCAGGGCAGTATTCCAGCATGATAAGGCCCCCGAACACACCTCCAAGATGACCAATGCCTTGCTAAAGTAGCTGAGGGTAAAGGTGATGGACTGGCCAAGCATGTCTCCAGACTTAAACCCTATTGAGCATCTATGGGGCATCCTTAAATGGGAGGTGGAGGAGCACAAGGTCTCTAACATCCGCCAGCTCTGTAATGTTGTCATGGAGGAGTGTAGGCGAACTCCATTGGCAACCTGTGAAGCTCTGGTGATCTCCACGCCTAAGATGGTTAAGGCAGTGCTGGAAAATATATTTTCTCTGTAGTTTTGGCTAACACGTTACCCCCAAAACTGTATTCCAATAGAGGATTATTTTCCTTTATGTCCATTTAGATACTTTGAACTGCAATTTTAACTGCTTTAACAAATTTTGCCAAATCATGTTTCATGTTACCAACACCTTCAGGAGTAATATGCTTATTGTAAACCGTTGTGTCATTAGAAACAAAACATATCTTGCCCACCAAAGCTTTGGTTATCTCATGTAAAAATAAATTAAATGAAACATAAACTAGTTTAGAGCCATGTCAGATTCAAGATGTGAAAAAGATGCAAAGATGATATGGAATGAGTCCATATCCAAGCAAAGGTCTGGACAGCCGGCAATCGGAGAGTGATCCATTATCCTGCCAAGGAGTCAGCAGCAGGAGAATCCACAACAAGACCAGACATGGGTAGAGAGCCTGAAAGCAGATGGCTATTACAAGCCTAGTGCTCAAATAGAGCACCACAGCACTGCAGCCAATCATAGAAGAGAAGTATAAAGCAGAACCGAAAGTGTGAGGCCATTGAGCCAATCAGTAAGCTAAAGGGTAAGCAGATGGAGCCGATACACTGCCTAGCCATAAACATGATTCCAGAGAGGTAAAGCCAACAGCCAATGGAAGCAGTAGGCCATTGCTACTAAAGCCATGATTGTTGCCCAGCAACAGTTGATGCGCCAGAGTGACTGAAGAGCAGCTGTGGTGAGGGAGGCAGAAGGAGTGGCTGCATTATTTAACTCAATGAATGCTTTGCAGGAAGTCGTAATTTCTCAGATTTGGAAATAGTATGTTATAGTACTGCATGTCATTTACAGCAGATTCTGTATAGATAAATATTCTCTGCGTAGGACACAAGTAGAGTAACTAATTCATCTGTAACTTATGGAGACACTTGTAATGGCTAAACTGCATTAATCAGTTCAGAGCTGGCAAATCCATACTTTTACATTACATTTAATGTATTTCAATTTACTATTTAGTGGTTGTAATTTTGCAGTAGTTTCATTAGCTAAACTGCCATCATTCAAGCTGCAAAGGTTATTTTCATAATATTGGGTTTAGGATAACAAGTGAGGTTATAATACAGAAGCTAAAACATAGGTTTTAGTGATAATATCTCTCAGTGATCAATGGCTCTTGTTGTATAAAATTTCTTGCAGCCTGAACATTTATTACAGTGGTATTGTTCTGAGAAAAAAAAACACCTATGAATTGCTTGAGGACTTTTCATATATTTTCGAATTCCTGCATTATTCTGGGTATGTGAAGGTCTGTCAAAGTGGGAAATCTCAATTATCTGTCAACAGTCAAACCCAAGTATTAGACAACCAAAAGGCTCATTTAGGAGGCGTGTGCAAGACAAGTTGAAATATGATTGTGATGCCCGGCTCTGAACTTTGCATGCGCAGTTCCAGTCTGGAGACGACCAGGACTAACAGAGTGCCTTATACGGTGTGTTTGGGCAGTTCCGTTAGGTGGCGGGTCTGGCGGAGGCATTGTCTGAACGTGTCATGTGATCTCATGGTGCAAGGGAGCTAAGCGGAGCAGCCAGAACCTCATGTGCGGGTCTGTGGGGCAGGAGTTAGTCAAGCAGGGAGCAGGACTGTCAGTGCTGTTTGGACTGACGTGACCAGCTAGAACAGGGGTCTCAAACTGGCGAACCTCCAGCTGTTGGGAAACTACAAGTCCCATGAGGCATTGCAAGGCTGACAGTTGCAAGCATGACTCCCTTAGGCAGAGGCATGATGGTACTTGTAGTTCAGAAACAGCTGGAGAGCCTCCAGTTTGAGACCCCTGAGCTAGAGTGTAGAGAGACTGTCACTGTGACTAAGGAGGGCATGTGTTGTGTCGGTGAGGTGTTATCATTATCTGTGCTGCTGTACACTGCTGTCCGTGTCACTGTATGATATAGTTTCATGTGTATGTGCCTGTCCACTCTAATTTCTTCTCCTTCTGAGTCCTGTTGCTGGGCCACTTACTGCACCAAAAATAAAAAATAAAAATGTTTTTTTTCTATATATCTACCATTTGCACATATTATTATTGCAACTTTGTAACTAATGGCAGTAAAAACTTGGCTGTGCCAGTAAATTTAGGGTGTTGTGTCAATCTGGTAGGTTGGCAACACTGCCCTGGTATTGAAACAAGGGGTGGATATATACAGCCAAGCATCTCAATGGGAGTAGGAAAATGTCCTGTTTGAGGTTTACACATCTCCCAGGCTCCTCTTATACACCTTTAGAGACCTCTGATTCTATGGCCAGTTCATGTTGTGCACCTATCGCTTATGGCAATTTAAACTCACCTGGGTCACATAGTCAGTACTCTTGAGCCTAGGAAACAAAAAGTCATGTCTGTGAGAGCTTCAAGGTTGGTGAAAGCTGTAAAACTGCATATGTGGATACTGACAATCATGTAGCTTGCTCAGTCTGTTAGTTAGGATGTGGATTTGTGTAGTTAGTGCTGGGACACAGCTAGGATTTAATTTAGGAGTTTTTGCTCTATTTTAATACTTAATTTTTTCCTAGTTTATTTTGTGGAATACTGAACAGCACCTGTAAATAGCTTTGTAAATAGCACCAAAAATCACACCACTGTTTTGTCACTACATCACTAGATTGGTATTTGTGCCTGAAAGTGTGCTCCTCCCCAGGGAGCATTGTACTTGCTACCTCTCTCCAGCTTACAACAGTATATGCGTTACCCATGTTAGATTTATGATTATATCAATCACATTTATATTATATTTTACAGTATTTTGTTGTAGCCCTGATGAGGAAGGAGTTTCTTCTGGCCCCCAAAACACACTGGCTATTGTTTGGTGTAAAAAAATTATGAATTTGGACTCTTTCATCATTTGGTCTGGCGTTCCTTCCATTGGCGCATCAAGGCCTCTATGTATAGTATGCTCCTAACTCTAGTTTATGAGAACCTCTATGTTGGAGCATTTATAGTAATTGATACATTAAGGACATATTGTATATGCCTGGGGACAGCCCATCCCTCTGTAACGGTGCAGGGACATTTCAGAAACCCAGCAGAGCACAATGGCAGCTGAAGGAGTCCAGCATGCCTCTATGCTGATTTTAGCAAGACAAATAAAAATGGCATCTGCTCCAATTCATAATTAGCTTTTGAGTGGGTGCCTTGCAAGGGATGGTGGCAAAGCCTTTGCCCCATGCAAGGTACCTTATCTCCAATGTTGAGGGGACAAGAGCTTCATTTACATCAATCTGTCACTCAAAATGTGTGTGGGGGTCTGTGGGCGGGGTCTTATTGTTATCTGGAATCTGGTATCACTTGTTACTCATTCAACAAAAAATGAATATAGTAAATAAAAATACACACACAGTGAAAAAGTATTTTTTTAGAAAACAAACAAACAATGTCCCCTGATGTAAATGCAATATAATTCATGTCATACAGCAATGTAGATCCACATCAATCACAACTGAGATCATCTGACAGAGTGACAGGCTGCTCGATGATCTTCGTCTGCTGCTATTCCCATCTCAATTTACAGATCCCCATCCAGCTTCTGTATGTAAACAAAAGGGCTAGGGATACTAAGTGAATCATTAACCCGTTCCCACCCGTCCACAGTACATTTATGTGACCCATGATTTATTTAGTGTGCCACTCAGGCTCGATCACTATGGGGAGTAGTGTGGGTGATGCTGAAACCACTGCAGGAGTGCCAGCATTTGATGTAGCTTGTCCCACCTCCTGTAGGCACTGGAAGGAAGAGAGGAAAGATCCCTGGTGCTGCACATCCATGGAGTCCGGTGGTGGTATGAGAGAAACAACCTCAGCTTGGGCTCCCACCAGGCCATGCCCCAATGTGTTTTACTCCGCCCCCAGAGTTTATTTATGACTAAGCCCTGCAGGGCCGGCGCTACCACTAGGCAGACTAGGCAACCGACAATCCACCAGCGCCCTGACATGTAAAGCAGTGTCGCCAGCACCCCCAAATGCAGCTCGTCAGGGAAAGTCTCCTCCCTTCTCCACGCTGATCACACATCGTACGGCATCGGACATTGCCTGCTATACCCCTGCGATCAGCCCTGAACCCATCACAGCTCCTGCGCTTCCTCAGTGTGCCATGTGACAGGGGGGTGTGGCCACTCTGCTCTCCTCTGGCTCTCAGGCTTTGCTCGTAGTAAGTGCTGACTGTGTACCTGGTGCGGGTGATCGGGAGGAGCAACCCCAGTAAACGGTGTGGTTGGGAAGTAGGTGCGGGCGGAGGAGTCTCTGGGGAGGTAGGGGGAGAGGAGAAGTCGCTGTTTTTGCAGCTGCTGCTGTTGATAAATACTGTGTATAGTCAGACCATATGGATGGATGGAGGAGGGGGTGGAGATTGGACTACATACATGTCTGCCTTTGTTATCTTCAGTACAAATTGATCATAACATGTGATATGATCTTCATCTAAGTCACAACAATAGACAATCACAGTCTGCTTAAACTAATAACACACAGCCTTCCAATGCTACTTACTGTTATGGCCAGCTATAGACGGGGGCAGTGGACATGTTTATGCTTCACCTGTGGTGTTTATATTGGTCCATCAGTGCACCAACACCTTTGCAGCCATTGTGCTATATGCTGGGTGCTTGGTGTGCTCCTGTACCTTTAAAGGAGGGGTGGCTTCCCTTCAGTTCACCTGCCCCTGTCTATCCATTAAAATGCATGTGCCTCCACTGTGGGGACGCTCATTGTTTAGTGTTAGGACCACAGATATTACAGGGTGCCTTGGCGCGGCTCTGTGGCTCACGCATGCGTTTGCAAATGCGTGCGGACTGAACCCCTGTTTTTAACGCATACTTTAGACAGGTTAATTGGTTTTCTGCAAGCTGGTCGGTAAGTAGGCTTGGTTTTTCCCTGGGCATTCCCCAGGTTTTTGTTGTTATCTGCTTTAGCCTTCCAATGCTACTTACTGTTATGGCCAGCTATAGACGGGGGCAGTGGACATGTTTATGCTTCACCTGTGGTGTTTATATTGGTCCATCAGTGCACCAACACCTTTGCAGCCATTGTGCTATATGCTGGGTGCTTGGTGTGCTCCTGTACCTTTAAAGGAGGGGTGGCTTCCCTTCAGTTCACCTGCCCCTGTCTATCCATTAAAATGCATGTGCCTCCACTATGGGGACTCTCATTGTTTAGTGTTAGGACCACAGATATTACAGGGTGCCTTGGCGCGGCTCTGTGGCTCACGCATGCGTTTGCAAATGCGTGCGGACTGAACCCCTGTTTTTAACGCATACTTTAGACAGGTTAATTGGTTTTCTGCAAGCTGGTCGGTAAGTAGGCTTGGTTTTTCCCTGGGCATTCCCCAGGTTTTTGTTGTTAATAACACACAAAGAATTAAATGTTACCATGTTTTTATTGAACACATCATGTAAACATTCACAGTGCAGGTGGAAAAAGTGTGTGAATCCCTAGACTAATGACATCTCCAAGAGCTAATTGGAGTGAGGTGTCAGCCAACTAGAGTCCAAACAATGATATGAGATTGGAGGTGTTGGTTACAGCTGCCCTGCCCTATAAAGACACACACCAGTTCTGGGTTTGCTTTTCACAAGAAGCATTGCCTGATGTGAATGATGCCTCACACAAAAGAGCTTTTAGAAGACTTACGATTAAGAATTGTTGACTTGCATAAAGCTGGAAAGGGTTATAAATGTATCTCCAAAAGCCTTGCTGTTCATCAGTCCACGGTAAGACAAATTGTCTATAAATGGAGAAAGTTCAGCACTGTTGCTACTCTCCCTAGGAGTGACCATCCTGTAAAGATGACTGCAAGAGCACAGCGCAGACTGCTCAATGAGGTGAAGAAGAAACCTAGAGTGTCAGCTAAAGACTTACAAAAGTCTCTGGCATATGCTAACATCCCTGTTCGCGAATCTACGATATGTAAAACACTAAACAAGAATGGATTTCATGGGAGGATACTACAGAGGAAGCCACTGCTGTCAAAAAAAAATTGCTGCACTTTACAGTTTGCACAAGAGCACCTGGATGTTCCACAGCAGTAATTGCAAAATATGTGGACAGATGAAACCAAAGTTGAGTTGTTTGGAAGAAACACACAACAATATATGTGGAGAAAAAGAGGCACAGCACACCAACATCAATACCTCATCCAAACTGTGAAGTATGGTGGTGGGGGCATCATGGATTGGGGCTGCTTTGCTGCGTCAGGGCCTGGACGGATTGCTATCAGCGAAGGCAAAATGAATTCCCAAGTTTATCAAGACATTTTGCAGGAGAACTTAAGGCCATCTGTCCACCAGCTGAAGCTCAACAGAAGATGGGTGTTGCAACAGGACAACGACCCAAAGCATAGAAGTAAATCAACAACAGAATGGCTTAAACAGAAGAAAATACGCCTTCTGGAGTGGCCCAGTCAGAGTCCTGACCTCAACCCGATTGAAATGTTGTGGCATGACCTCAAGAAAGCGATTCACACCAGACATCCCAAGAATATTGCTGAACTGAAACAGTTCTGTAAAGAGGAATGCTCAAGAATTACTCCTGACCGTTGTGCATGTCTGATCTGCAACTACAGGAAATGTTTGGTTGAAGTTATTGCTGCCAAAGGAGGTTCAACCAGTTATTAAATCAAAGGCTTCACATACTTTTTCCACCTGCACTGTGAATGTTTACATGGTGTGTTCAATAAAAACATGTTAACATTTAATTATTTGTGTGTTATTAGTTTAAGCAGACTGTGATTGTCTATTGTTGTGACTTAAAAAAAAAATACAACTGTAATAAATGTGTACAGCGTTGTGTGACTAAGCCATTGTCAGTTAAAGTAGCACAGTGCTAAATAGCAAAAAATTACCTAGTTATGAAAGGGGTAACACCTTCCAGAAGTTAAATGGTTAACCAAATAAAGATCCCTGGACAGTCTGTGTACAAACACTAGCCAGCCAGGATGCTGTCACTGACCAATTACCTGGTTTGTTTACAAACAGAAGCAAAATAGGGATCTGTCATTTACCAGTGCTAGTGCTACCACTATTAAATCGCAGATCCCCTGCCTCTGTTTATAAACTAATTTTTAAAGGGGTTGTAAAGGTTCATTTTTTATTTTATAAAGAGGTTCCTTTAAGCTAGTGCATTGTTGGTTCACTTAACTTTTCCTTCGATTTTCCTTCGATTTCCCTTCTAAATGTTTTTTTTCTTTGTCTGGATTTCTCACTTCCTGTTTCTCCTCAGTAAACTTGCCACCATCACCCGAGCGGTGGTTAGTCAGCCAGAACAGATTCCTGAACAGCTTACTGAGGAGTAACAGAAAGTGAGAAATTCAGACAAAGAAAACAAAGAAAAAAAAACATTTAGAAGGGAAATCGAAGGAAAAGGTAAGTGAACCAACAATGCACTAGCTTAAAGGAACCTATTTAGAAAATAAAAAACAAACCTTTACAATCCCTTTAAAGTGCATCGATTAGCCTTTCCTTAACTTAATGTGCAGGTTTAAGGTAATCTCGAGCACGTCAAAAAATGTGTGTATTTTTATTGCCCCATTTATGCCACATTAAAAGACCCCCACTCTGCTAAACAGTATATGTTTTTTTGTATTGGTACATGTCACCCATGTAGTTCCCACCTAAGTAATTTTTTTTAATAAATCCCACAAAATTGACCTTAAAAATGATAGAAAAAATACAAGATTTGACTCCCATAGATTTTATTGGCGTTTGGAGATAAGTTTGATTGATATCAGCAAACTTCTTGCTTGATTCATTACCTGTCCAGCGCCCCAAACTTTGGCCAGTTCACTTATCACTATTAGTCATGTAACCTGGCTGTGAATAAATTGAAAGTACTGTATGCTGCTTTCCTTAATATACCCATACAATGTCCATTGTATTCCATATCTCCCATCCATTTTTTCCATTTTTATCTCCCAGCCATTTCAAGGGACACATTGATAGTTATGTGCAGTATATATCCATTTAATGACACTGTACATCTTATGTGCACAATTTTGTTTGATATTCATGTAGCTAATCAAAATAAAAAAAATAAAAAATGATTGCTCACAATAAATTATAGTATTCCTATACTTTTCAGTTATGTCAGCATTGCTCTACTTTACCCGTGCTCCTTCTGAAACCCAGCAAGCTTCACAGCTCTCGATCAATAATGCACATGTAAGACTTTCCCATTAAGAAACAAAAATCCAATAAATTAGCTTTTTAAAGCTGGATGGTGGATTAAATGTACGTGTCATTTGGCATCTCATTAACCTTAGTGCATTTACAGGATAGTGGATAGCAAAAAGCCACTAGACTGGAGGACTCTACATTAAGTAACTTATTATTCCTTTCTAAAGAAATAACACGCTGGACACACAGTTTTTCTATATGCAGCTATGTATCAGAAATACACCTTTATTTTATATTTGTCATGATTTATTTTTATAGAAATGATGCTGCTCAGGTAGGTTAATGTACATGGGTTGACATGTTTTGCGGGGTCACCTGCTTTCTCAGGGCCTCTTGACCTCAAATTTGTTCAAATATATGTAAAACTAGGCTGTAAGGACATACTGGAATCTACACACTTTGTGAACTGTTACACGGTGGGTGTTGTCTAGCTATTCACATGTGGGTGTGGAATTTATTACGTAGGCAAAGCCAAATGTAATTTTTGGAGGTGAATTAAGGATCATGTATCAGACATTCGATGTGGCATCCTAAACAGTCTGGTAGCTAGACATTTCACTACTCAACATCGATACAAAGTTGATTCACTCAAGTTTCAGGCACTTGCAAGGTAACATCCCGAGTGTGGCTCGGGGTTACCGCTAATGGTACTGAAATTTAACCCTGAGCCACACTCGGGAACACCGCCAGGGAGGTTAATAGGGCATGGCCCCAAGATTTTTTTTTTTTAAAGAAGTGCAAACTGGCATGGAAATGTATAGGCAGATTCATAAAGACTTACGACGGCGTATCAGTAGATACGCCGTCGTAATTCCGAATCCGTGCCTTCGTATCTTTAGGCGTATGCTCAAACTGAGATTTTTTCCAAGCACACCATGTACAACTCTTTTGGTCCCCTATGTGGTATTAATAAAATGTAAATAAAAAAATGCAGGTACAACAAAGCACTTAAAACGACCCACCAAATTTTGAGCCCATTCCATCCCCCATGTACACCCACATACAAATGTAAATACATGCGTCAGTGACCCATTTCATGCCATTTGTTTGAAAAATCCTTGCCTTGAAAATGGTCAGAATTGATTTAAAAGATTTACATTCAGAACTTAAGAGTTCAGCAAATATCACCAAATCCAGGCATGTTTGGCTCATCCTTGGATACATATTAAGAATGGGTTGTATTTTGGAATATTCTTTCAATATTGATGGGAAGGTAGACTCTGAATCATTTGTCCATCTGTGCTTGGCTCTTGGTTTCTTATAATCCTGCCATTAATATATCAGAAAGCTCTATTATGTTATTTGTGTTATACAATGTTCTGTTGGCACCATTTCATTTTGATTTATTTGATTGGTTGTTTGGCAATGAGCTAACACTTCCTTTGTCTAATGAGATATGATTATGTCAGTGCAGTATATGTCTGCCTGCTCTATGTGCTTTAACAGTTAATAATTTACAGTATGTTTATGGTATACACTAAAGGAGGATTTAATGCTACAAGCAGGTATAAAAACAACACTGATACCAAATATACGATTATTAAACCATCATTAAATGTATGCACATTACTAGGATATGTACCTGAATCTTTCTTAACATCAGCCTACCATATTCTATTGTACTCATATAAGGACATGTGGGGTATGGGGATCAGAAATCAGCAGGGCTCAACTGGTTTGCACAGTGATATCATTCATATTTGCATACAGGTGGAGAAAGCACATGGGGGATAGGGGAGCTCTGGGGGAGAGGGGGGACTTTAGTGCTCAGTGAGGGGTTTGGGAAGAAAGGGAGAACATTTGTGCTTGGGAGGGGTAACCTATGCTCTGTGTGTGTAGTGTATCATATGTTAGTGTCTTGTTTGAGTGTAGTGTGCATGCTCAGTGTCATGCCGCGTACACACGACCGTTTTTCATGTCCTAGAAAAAACAAAGTTTTTCTCAACGTGATTCTTGTCAAGCCTGCCTTGCATGCACACGATCATGAAAAAAATGCTGGCGCAAAGCGCGGTGACGTACAACACGTACAACTGCACTATAAAGGGGAAGTTCCATTCAGATGGCGCCACCCTTTGGGCTGCTTTTGCTGATTTCGTGTTAGTGAGAGACGATTCGCGCTTTTCAGTCTTTGTGCTTTTCAGTCTGTAAAAGTGTGACGAATGTGCTATCTCCTTTACAAATGCTAGTTTTACCAAAACGAGTGCTCCCGTCTCATTTTTTTCCCGTCGTTAAAGCCTACACACGATAATTTTTCACAACGTGAAAAACGACAACGTGAAAAACGACAAAAAAAATTAACGCATGTTCTAAATTTTTAATGGCCTTTTTTCACGTTGAGAAAAATGCTCTGGAGCCTACACACAATCTTTTTTAATGACATTTAAAAAAATTTGCATTTTTCACTTCATGAAAAACGGTCGTGTGTACGTGGCATCACATACCATGAAGTGGGGTCCTGTAGTACTTGTGGAGGTTTCAGCCACCCTTTCATTGTTCAACTATTTCCAGTGATTGCAAGGGGTGGAAGTTGGAGGAAAGTTTCTGGAGCTATACAGTACAGGTCAGACCTGTTTCATATGTGTGAGGTGTACAGTTTACACCGAGCCTTAGCACAGTGGGGGAGCAGAGCTGTAAGGGGTGCATGGACTGAAAGAACCAACAGCCATAGGGGAGCCAGGAAGGGATGTCTGTCTTTTGGGGAAAGAGGCACAGCTTACATTGGCCGAGAGCAGGACAAGCTGTTATAGTAATGAATTAGGAGCTAAAAAGGGGGGATTTGATAGGAGACAGAAGTCAGTGTTCTCACTCAGAATAGTGTTATTTATCAACAACACACATTGTACAGCATAAGAGAGTACAATGGGCCCTACCCCCCTTAGACCCCGTGTGCCTGGTATACACAAAGGAGACATCACTGTTCAGAAATTACCCTAAAAGACAACAAACACCGTCTACTCAGTCTGAAATTGCTAATACAAAAAAATAAAGATGTTTCTCAGCTGCATAGCAAGTGATGCTGTGTTACATAGTATCTGAAGACTTGTCAAATTGTGCAAAACGTTTTGAATATTTGAGGACACTATTATCAGCTTTTTTATGAAAAGCAAATGTCAACTGTTGCTGCAGTTGTTGGTTTTGTTTGACACTGATTAATTTTTTCTAAATGCTGTTATTCCTTATTGGTCATATAAACATTTTCCAACATGCTTTACACTTTGGACAGTTAGCATACCATTCTAATAAATTCAGATATTTGATACAGTTATTTATTAGGGGGGCATTAATAATATATTAAAATAAAATGTTCTACCTTTATCATGCACAAATATATGCTCTTCTTAAATGCTGGTTTTGAGGGGTTCTCTCCATGTTTGGCTATGCGGCAAAGTGAACAAAGCTACATTTTTTATTTAGAAGAACTGTTTACCCTATGTGATGTTACATCATAGCACACAAAGGTAAACTTCATCTGTTTGTGTAAATTGTTATTGGGACATTATTATGAGATCAAGTCAGGTTTGCACAGACAGAAATTAGCATGGCAGAGACATTTTCACAGGGTTGCAATCATTAAACTTCTGCTTGACATTGTGCTCTGTTGTTTTATGCTTACATAGTAAAAGGTAGTAAAATCAAATGTCATTCAGGACATCCAATATATTTGTTAGAACCAACAGATGAATGGAAAGAGTTGATATTTGAATATTTTTTATGAGCTTTTCATGTTATAAATTTAAATTATTTTAATTTTTTTCTCATATGGGGGAGTCTAGTTTATGTTAGGGAAGACCTAATTTGGGGTGCAGCAGGATGTACACTGCTCTCTGGAAGACTACATTTGGCCGAAGGCTTCACTTTGGTCATTGCAAGTCTACCAGATGGTTAACATTACTTTTCACTGCTTTCTTTCTGGTTTTAAAAAAAATGCATTGTGGTTTTCTACTTGCTGGCTTTTTTTATTTTCACCTGGCAGTCAATAAAAGTCAATGAACAATGCAGGGTCTATTTTCATTTTGTTTTTCATCTGTCTTTTTCAATCTTTCATTCTTAGCTTTGTGCAGTGATCAGTGAAACAGCAAACAGAAAAGTGACTGAAAATTGAATGGGTACTGAATGAAATTGCAAGCACTATTTAATAGAAAGTTTAAATGGAAGTTTTAAGGGTTATGGGGTATTTTTTTATACTGTATATGCATGTATATGTTTTATTATATTTAAAATACAATCTAAAGGGGGGCACAGAAAAAAAACTGTTTACTTTTAGACACATGCTGCCTGAAAATGTAAATAGGGGATATTTATAAGCAATATTGTATATTTATTTAGCAAAAAATAAAATAAAATAATGTATGGACATATAAGTAAAGAAAATATTTACAAGAATATTATATGACACTATTGAAGCAACTTTTCACTTCAAGGGCCAGCTCACAATAGTTTCTCTGTAATTAATTTCACTAGATTTTCCATCATAACAAAAGAAAACATTGCCTGGTCCCTCATTCATCTCATCTCCATCCTTTCAATTTTTGTATACAAAAAAGATTCATAAACAGTTTCAACTCACCTGTGCTATGCTTTGTGAATGACACAGGAGAGGGAGGGGAAAGAGGTACAACACCAGAACTGTTGTCTATTCTAGACAATGCACCAATGTTGCCCTTATTATTGGGATGCTTGGTAAATATCCAAATGTATTGCACACATGTAGATATGTATATACCACTGTTTCATATGGGTGCATAAGGGCATCAGGTTCCGATTAGGAAGTAAGGGCAAAAGTGGATTTTTCCATGCATTCAGCTATGAGAAGTAATGGCAAATTATGTGGGCTGTGGCTTATATATAAAGAGCACCTCTGGCCATTAAGTTACATTCCAAGTAAGTCACATGATGAAAGACTTAGACTGGAGATGACGTCACACGGAACCCTAAAAGGGTGATTTTAATAAAGCACATGGCGATTTTAATCAATACCACATTTTGGGAGTCCTCTATTCTGTTTATTGAATCTGAGGGGACAAATGTGAAGATTTTAGCTGTGAAGACTGTAGGGGAGTTTCCAAAGGACCATTTAACTGAGATGGGCACGTCGAAAATTACTCTGATTTGGTTATTTTTCTTGTAAGCCTTTGTCAACTTTGAGCATACACAGTATCTGTGCAGAAGATTACTACACTGATGTTGTGTACCTTAAAGGGATGGTGCATGGAGGTTATGGTGTATTTGTATGGTACATGTGTTGAGAGTTGGCTTTAAACACACTGCACGATAACCTATTTTCTTGTCTTTGTTGCATATTTACCCTAAAGGTAAAGTGGAGGAAAATAACTACAGGTGCAGTTGCATGTGGAACAAATGGAGTTGAGACCTTGAATGAATGTGAACCTAAATCAACTTTAGGGTCTCTGTTCTGTTCCACTGAGGGGTAAGCTTGAGGTAAGCTTACCTCCATAACTAAGCCCCGTGGGTGGGGTGAAACATGTTGGGGGATGTGGCCTGGATAGAGTTAGGCTGAGGCTGCTATCACTTATTACACTCTGGGCTTATATGGTGTGTGGCGGCTGAGATTTTTCTTTATTTGTTCTGTGGATTACATGGAGTCAGGGCAGACTCCTAGCCTGACTTGCACCCTCAGTGGAACACACCAAAAGGGGACATGCCAGAGCGGAGATCCTAAAGTTTGTTTAGTCTCTTTAAAGGGTAATTATTAAGAAATTACTTTAATTCCATTGTATTAAGGTATTACCAATCTTCTTGAGCCTGACTGCTTGATGTAGTTGTGCATAATAAAAGTATGCATCTGAGGCAGCTTAAATTTGACGTGAAGGTCTGAGAAGGGCAACAAGGTAGCACATATTTAGATGTAGCAAAGATGAATAATCCAGAATTCAATTCAATGACTACCATATTGTTATTTAGCCAGTTTTGTATATATGTCATTTCACCAGATAGGGCTTTATTAAGTAAATCCAGTAACCTGTTGAAGATATTTTTTGCTTTGTTCCATATTTTCAGAATAAGTCTATATGTCGGAAATTGTTTGTTCAATTTACCAAATGTCAGTGGTTCAAGTCCCGAACGGACAAATTCCTGATGTGTAAAAAGGAGAAGTATTTAAGTTGTGGAGCTAGGAGGAGGGTTGTCTGTGACCCAGGACCGGACCATGGCACAGAGCAAACGATGCAACTGTGCAGCCAAGTAATAAAGCCAAGGGTTAGGAAAGGCAGGGACACCAATATGCTTTGGCCACTGTAAGCGCTCTAGTTTAATCTTAGATTGATGGTCAGAGATTTGCAATATTATCATCACCATAGGAGTATTATGGAGATAGTGGAGTAATTGGGTCATTCGTGAGAATCATTTTAATAAGATTAGTTTTTCCAGCAACCAACAGTTTTAATTTGTTCCAAATATCCCCAAAAAATGTTTGCAATTTTATCATTTTTTGCCAAAGTGCAAATACAAATAATACAAGTATAAAACAAAATTAGGTGCATATATTATCTTCCACCTTAGTCCATAAAATGCAATGTGCAAATACATTTTTGGTATGAAATGACAAATATAATGAATGTCCTTAGTGAGAGATCACTCCTTTTACTGCTGATCCTATTTGGTAGTTTGGTATTTCTACTTCCACCCTTAAAGTGCTTGCCCCCAAAACCTAGTAAAAATGGCCACTCACCAGATGGATGTGAGTATGCACCTTTGGTTCATTACAGGATAACCACTCCGTAGCAATAGGTCCACCAGGAGCCTTTCCCAACAGTCTGGTGGAATGTTTGGCTCTAGTATTTCTCATGGTATAGAATGTTACCACTATTTATTAACCAGGACCACGGCGCGGCTATTTGTTTATAGCCGCTCCGTCGCGATCCGTCGCGTCGCGATCGCTCCCCGGAGCTGAGGAACGGGGAGAGCCGTGTGTAAACACGGCTTCCCCGTGCTTCACTATGGCGGCGCATCGATCGCGTCATTCCCTTTATAGGGAAGACACGATCGATGACGTCATTCCTACAGCCACACCCCCCTACAGTTGTAAACACATACTAGGTGCACCCTAACTCCTACAGCGCCACCTGTGGTTAACTCCCAAACTGCAACTGTCATTTTCACAATAAAGAATGCAATTTAAATGCATTTTTTGCTATGAAAATGACAATGGTCCCAAAAATGTGTCAAAATTGTCCGAAGTGTCCGCCATAATGTCGCAGTCACGAAAAAAAATGCTGATCGCCGCCATTAGTAGTAAAAAAAAAAAATTAATAAAAATGCAATAAAACTATCCCCTATTTTGTAAACGCTATAAATTTTGCGCAAACCAATCGATAAACGCTTATTGCGATTTTTTTTACTAAAAATAGGTAGAAGAATACGTATCGGCCTAAACTGAGGAAAAAAAATGTTTTTATATATGTTTTTGGGGGATATTTATTACAGCAAAAAGTAAAAAATATTGCATTTTTTTCAAAATTGTCGCTCTATTTTTGTTTATAGCGCAAAAACTAAAAACCGCAGATGTGATCAAATACCACCAAAAGAAAGCTCTATTTGTGGGGGGAAAAAGGACGCCAATTTTGTTTGGGAGCCACGCCGCACGACCGCGCAATTGTCTGTTAAAGCGACGCAGTCCCGAACTGTAAAAACACCTTGGGTCTTTAGGCTGCATATTGGTCCGGGGCTTAACTGGTTAAAAAAGGTTTAAAAACAACAGAATTTGAACTCATATTTTCCAGTGCCATTACGCCGACACCAAGCTGATCCAGCTGCGGATGCAGGGAGGGTGATGTCGGCTAATTTGTCGCTGTGTGTTTTCTGCCAGCGTGCTCCTCACCCCTAGTTCTCGTGTGGCAGGAAATAGCGTAAAAACCTTGGAAGCCTCTACACATTTGGCAGTTCCGTTTGCGTTGTCAGGAAACACCAAATAGGATCAGCAGTGAAAGGAGTGATCACTCACTAAGGACATTCATTATATTTGTCATGTCATAACAAAAATCTATTTGCACATTGCACTTTATGGACTCAGTGGAAGATAATATATGCACCTATAGTTGTTTGTTTTATACTTTTATTATTTGTATTTGCACTTTAATCTTTGGCTAAAAATTGATAACATTGCACAGGTTTTTTTGCATCGATACTTGGCTGATTCGCTAATTGACCTTTTGGGGGACATTGCATATTGGGACCTAAAAGATTTCTTTGATATTGTTTGTATTTGATTTGTTTGGCACATTATTTTCGATTAAGAAGTAGGTATTGGGAGCACTAGTCGTAAGTTGTTTTTTTTTTCACAAGACGTAGGGCATATTAACATACATCATTTATTTATGTTCTTGGCACGATAAGATATTACTTAAATTGGCATTGGAGTTAGCGCAATCCACAACTGATCATAATATAAATATTCCACTCTAGGGTGGCATACATCCGATTGCAGCAAACAAAATCAATAGAGACATATTTGTGTTTTTGCGCCGGTAGCATCTTCCTTCAAATAACCAGAGACAGCCAGGTATGTAGTATTCTTAGAAGCAGCTAAGAAATAGCAGCCCTTGTATTTACCGAAGTACAAGTTTCCTTTAAGATACAAGATACAGTACTTTTGCTCTAAGCCAAATCCGTTTTTCCAAGTTAGTGCTTAAATGCTAAGTACATGCCTTGCAGTGTGTGTTTTACTAATGAAGTTCATAAAAGATGTTGTAACAAAAGAATTAATGATTAAATAGAAGTGTTTAATGATTATTGCTATGGTGGTACGCATACTGATAATTCTCCAAATGACTTGAAGCCTCTGTTTATCCTTGCAGGCATTTCCTTTTCAAGCATGGATCTGGTACTTCTCCCATCTTCAGTGCTGCCAGCCAGAACTACCCTCTGACTTCAAATACAGTGTACTCTCCTCCTCCAAGACCTTTGCCCAGGAGCACTTTCTCCAGACCTGCCTTCACGTTCAACAAATCATATCGCTGCTGTAACTGGAAGTGTACTGCCTTGAGTGCTACAGCAATTACAGTGACATTGGCTCTGCTGCTAGCCTACGTTATTGGTAAGAGTTCTGTTCCCTTTCAATAAAACTATCTGGTATCAATTATACACTCCTTCTAAGGCCCCTCTCACACGGGGCGGATCAGTAATGATCCACCTCCGTATGCTCCGTATGCTCATCGGGGATCGCTCCGTTGATCCCCGCTGACCCGGCGGATGACAGGGCGGTCCCCGCACACTGTGCAGGGACCGCCCTGTCTTTTCTCCGCTATCCCCTATGGGGGGATCGGATGAACATGGACCATATGTCCGTGTTCATCCGATCCGCAGACAGAAGGAAAAATAGGGTTTTCTTCCATCTGCAGAATCGGATCATTGCGGAGGTGGACGCAATCTCATAGGGACCAATGTATGTCCCTTTTTTTATCCGCAAACGGATGGATGAAAAAGTGGACGTACGGTCCGCACTTGTGAAACGGGTCTAAACAAGTTTGATTTATGTACAAGAAGCTTAAATAACAATAATAGATCAGTTTCATAAACTTATCCTAACTGAATATATTTAAATTAGAAACATACTGAAGAACAATATTTTCTAAACAAGCTAACATAAAATATTCAGCTGAGCAAAAGTTCACGAAAGTCAAAAATATTTTATACTTTTTTTAAATATCAGAAATTTGTATACATATTTATACAACGTATTAGCATATTTTTTACATAGAGAGACATTTATTTGACAGGCAATAACATTTTTAACAATTACCAACTCATTTCCCACTGCACCTCAATATTACAAATACGTATTGCTACTGGACATCCAGATTGTTTTTCCACAGGGATAATGTGGGGTCTCGTAGCTGGTTTTTGGTAGCCTGTGTTGATGAAACATCTTGCAGTTTTATCAGTCTACATAGAATTGTCTGCCTGGGTTAACAGATTACATGTTCTAATTCAATAGTAATAGTTGTAGACACGTGGATTGATATTGGGAGAGAGAGATAGAGAGAAAGAGATAACAATAGATAGATAGATAGATAGATATATAGATAGATAGATAGATAGATAGATAGATAGATAGATAGATAGATAGATAGATAGATAGATAGATAAGCAGACATACGTGATTGAGGTTACAGTTATATATTATATAATTATCTCAAACAACCTATCCACTCAAAATGTTTCATTTTTTAGGTAGATTATTATCAACCATCATCCCTCCTGTTCTTAAATTCCAACTCCAGAAAACTTAAAAAATACTCCTTTCAGTAGGGCACAGTCCTGCTGTAAGGATTAATTGCTCATTTAGCTCTGGATGACATAGAAAAGATGAGCTACAGTACTTACCAAATTCTCTGAACTGTAATGCCGTGTACACACGACCGTTATTCATATCATGGAAAAAAACAAGGTTTTTCTCGACGTGATTCCTCTTAAGCCTGCCTTGCATACACACGATCGTGAAAAAAATGTTTGAGCAAAGCGCGGTGACGTACAACACGTATGGCGGCACTATAAATAGGAAGTTCCATTCGAATTGCACCACCCGTTGGGCTGCTTATGCTAATTTCCCATCTCATAACTTTCTTCTGAGCATGCATGTTTTTTTCCCCCTCGTTAAAGTGTACACACGACAGTTTTTCACGGCATGAAAAACGACAATGTGAAAAACGACGAGACATTTTTCTTGTCGAGAAAAATGCTCTGGAGCCTACACACAACCGTTTTTTACGACCAATTTAAAATATTGCATTTTTCTCGTCATGAAAAATGGTCGTGTGTACGCGGCATTAAAGCGGTCCCTGCAACATCTTCTTTTCAGTGCTCCAGTGACCTAAGGTCACGTGCCACTAGGATCAAAGCAGGGTTCATAGCTGTAAGGGAGAGTCAGGTGACATAGCATGGTGAAGTGTCATCTGCCAGGGAAATTAAGGATCAGGAATGTTAACATGCATCCCCTCTCCCCTAGACTAAAAAAAGCAGTTTATGCATGCAGTACCAAAGCAGCCCAAGCAAGGGATCATTTTTAAGTTTCCTGGAGTTTGGTTCATTCTACTGAGTTCCCAGTTCCACTCTTTAGCAGTAACCATTACCAATAGGTGTTGTGGTGCATGTTGCCATTCCAATTTATTTTAAATGAAGGGAAATTCACTACCTGCACTAGTCAGGTTTCAAGAATGGGAAAAATGCTGAGCTGTGAACCTAGGCAGTGACAGTATCCCTCAAATGCTAGAAGTGTTCTATGATTCAGCCCACCTGTGTCTAGCCATAATAGAAATTCCTGTTTTTTGAGGATTGCTTTATTAGCTGCTTATATAAATGATGGTGCCATGAAAGAAAACACTACCTTAAAGTGTGAAACCAGATATTTAAATCAGGATTTGTCAGATTATTTAGCACACTATAATCTTGTTTAATGATTAACAGTTCGGATTCACTGGATCAGAGGCATCAGGCAGAATACTGCGTTCCGTGGGAGCTATCATTTATTTACCCAACACCACATTACATTCATCATGTGTAATAATTTACATAGGCTGTACAATGCAGTGTTATAGGGGCTAGAGTATCACAGACCAATTCATCATGTGGAGCCAATTTATCTCTGTGGAAGAAAAAGTAGACTAATTAGATGTCTTTATGTTCTTTTGATTAAAATCAAATCCACTCTGTGTTATTATATGCCGATACCGTTACATCTCAATTTGTAAAAGAATTATAGAGACCCAGCAGGACTGTTTGAATGGACTGTAAACAGGCTGTCCTAAGTGATAAGCAGCTCAAGATTATTAACACTAATTATTGAGAGTACATATTTTATTTTTTTATGGCAAATATTAGAAAAATTACAAAGAGGGAATAGTCAGAAAATAAATGTGTCGGGAAGCTTTGCTAGACATTTTAATTAGTGCTTAATATAGTATATCATTAAATTGTTCATAGCTGTAACATTATTATTATATTTCCAGCAGTCTGTTATACACCTTTAATCAGCATCTAGCATGAAGTGGCTCCTATATAATCATGTATAGTTATAACAGACTTAGAATCTGGTTGAATGGGTTCATACATAATGGTCAGTGTACACAGACATTTGTGTTTTGCATTGCTTTGTGAAACATTTGTGAAAGATTGAAATATAGCATTAGAATTTTTAATTGGATCTTAATGCATACTCTTTGCAAATTGCACTGGTGGTCGAGAATATCAAAGCAATGCTTATAGGTGCAGGTAATGTGAATATATATTCTGTACAATTATTTTGAAGGAAACCTTTACTGGGTACTAGAAAAGCTGCTGTAACTGGGCGGATTCCTCTTGAGTACACCAGGCAGGGATAATTGATAATACCAGTTATACAGCGAATACGATTAACCATCCAGGTAAAATATTTCTTTTACTAGGCTAAATTTACACTGGCAATTTAGCCGGTGTGAATTGTAGCAGCGGGAAACTTCTGATTCCTGCTGCAGCTCTGAGCAGCTAGGTGTGGCCTCTGGCCCTGTTCTCTTTAATGACAAGTCCCAGCCTTTGTGTGCGTCCAGCAGAGATCACCACAGGTAATCACTGGCTTTGCATACAGCTGTGAAGACCTGCAGCTGCCAGCGCCCTGTCAATATAGTGAATGGGGCTGACGGCCACACCTAGCTGCTTAGAGCCACAGCATATATCAGAAGATTCCTGCCGCTACAATTCTCACCGTTCTAAATTGCTAGTATGAACGCAGCCTAAGACTCAACGCTGGGTTCTAACTTCAGTGGCCAACATTCCCCTTAGTACTGTAAATATCAGTAAATCCAGCTACTTCAAATCCACTCACAATCTTAGGACCTTTGAAATATGTGACAAGTTGGAAAATGTGTAGCTCATTGATAGCGCCAAATGGTGCATTTACTCCATGCTAGAAGTACATTTCTGGGCTTTTTCTGCCCTCCTTTACTTAAATCAAAGCAAAAGGTTCACACTTGAATAGTTTCCCATGCAGGGGGTTCTCACTTTCAATGCAACAAAACATGGTATTCAACCTCATGCCTCTCTCATTGCAACTTCACTCCTAAGGGCCTAATGCCCTGGTCCTCCAGACCATCAAACACACAGTCCCAGTGCTCATGCTCAGAACGCTGTACCTTTGTCAGCTGCATTGTTTCTCCTGTAGCTCCCAGCTGATACATCCTCACAGGCTATGGCCATTGTCTGTCTTGACCTGGACAGTACAATGCAATGTGCTTCCTTCACACACTCACCCATTAGGAGGGTGGGGCCATTGACTTATAACTATAATAATCTCTAAAATGTATGCAGCACACACCTGCATTATCAGTGTGCCTGTGTCCTGCAAAATCACGGGCTTGACATGCCACAGGTGGTTAAAGCTTTCCTTCCATAGTGATGTAATGTATCTAAATTTGAAAAACAAAAGAAAGGCTCTTCTAAGTGCAGTAAGTCAAGATTTTAATATAGCAAATAACGGTTAAAAACACTTGCAAGAACTGAGAGGTTAAACAAGCTCATCAATATACAAAGAGGATGTTCAGCAAGAAGATCTCCTATAGTAATTCTAGCATCATATCTCACCACCAGCAATTGGTGTGGAGCGGCATGTCAGGAATGCAGGAAGAGCTGTTGCGCTGCTGGTCCAGCGTAGAATGCAAACACCCAAGAATGTTGTCAAAGGGGGGTGACAGCCCCACACTGCTGACCGGTGGTGAGATATGAGATTAGGATTGCTATAGGAGATATTTTACCTGGATTTTCTATGAGCATATTGATGAGCTTGGTTAACCTTTCACCTCTTGTAAGTATTTTTAACTGCTCTTTGGTATAATAAAATCTTGACGTACTACACTGACACATACACTGCACTTGCACATACACAACACCAAAGAAGCGCATTCTTTTTGTGTTTTGTATCTCTATCAGAGTCTGCTTCTTTCCCATGGAGTGCTGCTGAAGTGCATCCCAAGATACCTGCCCATTGACTCCTTGCCCATACTCTGATTATTACTTTGAACGTCATATTCATTAAAGGGCTCAGCTTCCAAAAGTGTCCTAAATATAACTATTATCTGTCAATGTATCTAAATTAGCTGACTCCTCCAAGTATTCATCACACACTGAAGCAATTATTTCTCAGCCTCATCTCTCGGTGAGGGTTAGATCTCTTTTGACTAGACAAAATGTAACCAGTCATAAGAGAGGGGGAACAGTGGTCACTAAGAACTTAAAAACAGATTAACTTTCCATGAATAAAGCACTAGCATTGCTGACCTACTTCTACAAAGAAATCCTAAGACTTGTAAAGCTAAATATGACTTATTATTAACAGGACTGAGGTGCAGTAGCCTGCTAAAGTCTTGGGCCCCAGGCAGCTGCCTTTTACAAAAACAGGGCAGGTGCCAGACTTTCCCTCACACATGTCTTAACAGTGTTTATGCTACTCATCCCAAAGTTGACCCCCATGTTCCTCCAAAGAGCCTCCTGCTATCAACTGAGCTGAGGGAGATTTCCGTAAATTCCAAGGAAATAATTTTAGACTATATAATCTCCCTAATTCGATATGTTAAGTAGAAGTGCTTTTTTAAAGGATATTTGTAGAAAGCTAGATATGATTAAGGATAAAAAGACGTATAGTACATATAATACACCAGCAATCTGTACCGGATAGAAGTATACTGAAATGTGATATAAAGTACTCACTCAATATTAACCTAAATGGAGGCCGTTCATAAAAAATACTGGGAAAGATAAGTATACAGGCCTGAAAAAATGGTCTAAGCACCATATCCTCAAATACAGTACTAGATCAAAAATATAACATTTATCATGACTTCTGAGGTGCCAAGAGATTACACAAACCAATATATAACACTTTAAAATAGTACAGGTATATATCTAAGTTGTCTTTATTAATCTTGTAACTTGAATAAGGAAAACTCATTTTTCTAAATGGTAGGTGTGTGTAATCTAATGGCACTTCAAAACACCCAGTGAATGTTATATTCTGCAAGAATAATACTAACTGCTTAAAGTAATATAATAAAAATGCAAATTTTACCCCCTATTTATTTTCTGCTTCATAAATCCTTTTTTTGCTAAACATTTAATGATGTGTTTGAATGTTAAAATGCATGCACTCCATTAGTTGTTTACTGTTGTGTTTGAATATCTATGTTCAGTTCCCATACATAAGTGCTAATGATAGCATCTGCATATATTTTCTATAAAGAAACAACTGAACTTTTGGGGGTCAGCAGCAATCTCTATATCTATGTATTCTTTTCATTTTCATTTTCCTTTCTTATTTCCTTCTATGCTCCCTTTCTGCAATGATAACTTTAATTAATTCAACATTTGCAAGTGAAGTAAATCACTTTCTATGATGCTATACTATTAAAGAAAAAAAATCTTAACCAATCAAAGTCATCAATGAAAGAAACAACAGTTAGACTTACCAGTAATGTAATTTCTAGGTACCTTCCAGGATGGCAGACTTAAGAAAACACAATACGTTTACAGTTGTTAACACTGATTTACACCCAAAAGTGGAACTTCTGCTTTAAGCACTCTTCGCCCCCTTACACGCCACATTTGGCATGTACATTTTTTTTGGTGAGGGGGGATGGGTACCTGGTTTTGACAGGTATTTCCTGTTCTACTTCCTGCTTCCATCCTTTAACCACCTAGGCATCTCCTCCTCTCCCCCTAGGTGGCCCCTCCCTCTCTGCAATCTCATTTTCAGTCTGTTACAGCGTGACGAATGTGCAATCTCCATTACAAACGCTAGTTTTACCAGAAGAGACAGATGGGCAGAGAGAGAGAGAGAGAGTAGGCAGGACAGTATAGTGGTCAGTGTAGTGTAGTTCTCAGTGTAGTAGTGTAGTAGTCAGTATAGTATAGTGGTCAGTGTAGTGTAGTTCTCAGTGTTGATTGGGAACTTCTTCCCTTTCTCAGAGGATCTGGACAAAGGTGTATCCAGGCCTGGGCTAAACAGCAAAGATCCCACAAAGAGTAGACCACACAGCTTAGCTTTGGACATGAGGTGGCCTTCCCATGCTTTAACCCAAATAGCCCTCCTGGCAGAATTTATAAGCGTGCCTGTTTTGGCTAACGGATTCAACTTCAGCGTCTGTCAGGTAAGCAATGACCTTCCCTATAACGGCGAGGGAATCTAGTTCTTCTTTAGACTGTGACAAATGTTTGTTGAGTCTCTCTTCCAGAAATCTGCATTCCTGGCAACGCAGGTTTGCGGCTAAGGTTGCGGCCACAGTGGAAGTTTTAGCACCCCATGCCTTACTTGACAAGGACTATGGTCCATTACACCCTTGATGATCCCTGTATCCTTGAAGGAGAGATCAGACCTCTTAGTAACCTGAGATAAAGCTGCGTCCAACTTAGGGACTTTCAGGAATTTAACCACATCCTCCTCTTTAAAGGGGAATCTTCTATTCCATGATTTTTGTCCGACCAGCCTTATTTCAGGATCTTCCAATTCCTGCAGGATCAAATCCTTTAAGAATTGGTAAAAAGAGTTTTAACTAACCCCCTATACTGTACATCTTGTCTTATGCCAAGGATTTCCTCAGTAGCATAAACTGCCTGTAGGAGTCCCTCTAGGTTGTCCAGGCCAAAAAGATGCCTGCCTGCTCTAGCCTCATCTGCCTCACTGCCCAAATCCAGGTCCACCTCCTCCCCTGAACTGTGGTCTGACTTAGCCTGAGAGGAAGCACCTGTGAAGAAGGGAGAACGGTGCTTGGCCCTCTTCTCGATGTTGAGACTCTCTTGTAAGAAAGGGCCCTCTTTAGGGGTTAACTCCTCTGGACCTGAAATCTGAGGTAGTGCTATATAGGTACAGAAAGACTGGATGGTGACCAATATTTTCTGCATGCATAAAAGTTAGAAGGCCTCTTTCCCACCCTATGTGTTAAAACATCTGTAACAAAATGGTTTAGAGTGAGATTTGGGTAACTTTTTCCCACAATAGCCACATTTCTTGAGGGAGCTGGAACTAGCAGATGTGGAAGGTAGTTGTCAGAGGCCTCCTGGGTTCCACTTGGCTTAAGTTAATTCTGGGTTAAACTTAAGATAAGCAGTGTTCAGGTGTTCAGCAGGGAAAATCACATGGGATCCAAAAGGGAACAGTACAGGGAGGGGAAAGAGAGAAGAGCACAGGATAGTACATGGGGACCAGGAGAGCACAGCATGGGGGTGGGGGGGCTAGGAGAGCACAGCACAGTACAAAGGGGCCAGAAGAGCACAGTACAAGGGGGCCAGGAGGGAACAGTTCAGGGGACAGGAGGGAACAGTACAGGTGGGCAAGGGAGGAAGAGTACACAGGGGCAAAACAGCACAGTACCGGGGGGCCAAGAGAGAACAGTATAGGGGGGCCAGTAGAGAACAGTATAGTACAGGAGGGCCAGGAGGAGGGAACTGTCTAGTACTGGAAAATTGTACTGTTCTGTAACACCACATACAGTCAAAAGGCATCTCCCAAACCCTCGCACACTGTATAGTACTTTAAAAAAAAGTTGTTTTGATAGATATCCTCCATGGCAGCTACCCTTTCCCTTTTTGACAATAGCATGCCTATTTGCCTTGAAAATGGCCCCACATTTCTACTAAGAACAGGTTTTGTGAATTTTAAACAGAATTTAAGAACCCCCCATCCTCAATCAAGCCAGACAGATTTACCCACCCCCATTCTTTTATAATTCATAGATAGAAGCTGTTAAAATTCTGTGTAACCATCAACTTTACAACTGGAGTTGTGCAGAGCTAGGAATAATTTAGGCATTCTACCTAGATACAGTACATTGTCATGTCTTTTTTTCCAATTTGTCGGAATTATTACTTTTTTTCTGTTAGCTAATTTTCTATTGGCTGTAATATGTAACTGTAGTTCTTCAGGATTGCAGATGCAATACACAGTAATTCTGGATAGAATCTGTGACCCATATAATGGCCCAAGCATACTTTCAATCATATCACTAGCCATAACAAAATATTGATAGGAAGGGCAGAAACAAATATTTACCTCTTCCTCTTCTGATTTCAGTCTCTTTCTAGCAAGATGAGCAAGACCTCTCTCTCACTGTCCGAACTGCTTTAAAATCTCTCTCACCAGTGAGAGAATGATGACAGTTAAGTATTACTCTGCCCTGCATAGTAATCCTGCCAATAGTGAGTTGGTGGCAGCCACTGGATGGAAAATATGATGTGAACCTTATGACAATACAATGATCGGGGTCACAGTTTACATACAGACTTACTATGCTCAGCCACTACAATCCCGAGAGCCATATTCACACACTAAGCCATCTGCCAGTATAAGAAAAAAGTAATAATTCTAGAGAATTGGGAAAAGAGGGATAATTTTCTTGTACACTTGCCGACTTACTGTTTAAAAGTTCTCCCTCTTTGCATATTTGACTGCTAAAGGTAGAGTCAATAATTACACTAAATATATTCAGAGCTTCTATTTAGGGATTGTTAGACAGCTGTCACACGAGAGAAGGTGCAATCGAGTTTACAGTAGCCTCTATATACAGACACTGTTAAATTGGATAGCAAAAGGAAAAGGCAAGGGTTGCTTTAAAGAGTGTAAATACTTTCAAAGGTTTGTGTAGCTAGCAGTAAACCCATGCATTTAGATCCAGTAAGCTTACATTTGTGATGGTTCCTGTTCTTCCTAACCTGATCTGATTCACTTGAGTTACTTTTGAATTCTGTTTGACTTTGTGAGGAGAAACATAGTTCAGCTTTTTAATATAATTAGGCAAATCAAACAGGTAAGAAAACTTTGTTAGCTTTCTTCCACTGTCCTCTGCAAGTTGTACTGGGATCATCATTGCACTGCCATATTAAATTTAGTGAATAATGGCAAATAAAGATGTTTTAATATTTAAAGTATGCATCCCTGTATCTCTTTGATATGCATGGTCCTAGCTCTCAGTCAGCCACCCTGTACTTTATAGAGAATCACATTCTTTCTATATCATAATATGCTATGGGGATGCTTAGGCCGCTTTCACACTGAGGAGTTTTTCAGGCGGTTTAGCGCTAAAAATAGCACCTAAATACTGCTTGAAAAACTCCTGCCCAGCATTCTCAATGTGAAAGCCAGAGGGCTTTCACGCTGAGGTGATGCACTGGCGGG
Source organism: Rana temporaria (assembly GCF_905171775.1). Taxonomy (NCBI): domain Eukaryota; kingdom Metazoa; phylum Chordata; class Amphibia; order Anura; family Ranidae; genus Rana; species Rana temporaria. The sequence continues at coordinate 94,552,539 of NC_053497.1, forward strand.
AGAGAAAAAAATCTCCTGCAAGCAGCATCTTTGGAGCTCCTTCCCATTTAAAACAATGGGAAACCGCGGCAATACCGCCCGCAATGCGCCTCTGCAGAGGCGCATTGCGGGCGGTATTAACCCTTTTTCGGCCGCTAGCGGGGGTTAATAACGCACCGCTAATGGCCGAATCCCGCGGCAATTCCGCCGGTATAGCGCCACTATTTTTTGCGGCGCTATACTGCCACTGCACCTCCCGCCCCAGTGTGAAAGGGCCCTTAGTCTACATAAAAGAAGAAATATATAATTAAGACTGCATTCCACTGACATTGTTCAAACAAGTATGAGGAAAAACATTTTTTCTTATTTCATAAACTATGGTAAAGCACACCAGAATTTTAACACTTTGGGGTATATTTACTAAGGATGGAGAGTGCAAAATCAGGCTCACTTCTGCATAGAAACAGTCAGATTCTTAATTTTTCTTGCCAAAGCTTAATTGAACATGCTGAGGTTAGAAGTTGGTTTCTATGGAGAAGTGAGCGTGATTTTGAACTCTCCAGCTTTAGTAAATGAACTCCTTCGTTTTTTTTTTTTTTAGAATTGTTGTTATGTGTTTGTATTTTAATGTGTTTTCTTTTCAAGGTTTTTTTTTTGGTAATAGCGCACTTTCAATCCTAATGCCGGGTACACGCGATCATTTTTCGGCATGAAAAAAAACGACGTTTTTAAAAACGTCATTTAAAATGATCGTGTGTGGGCTTCACAACGTTCTTCGGCTTCTGAAAAAGGACAAAAAAAAATCGAACATGCTGCATTTTTTCACGTAGTTTTAAAAAAAAATCGTTTTTCGGGTTGTAAAAAATGATCGTGTGTGGGCAAAAACAACGTTTTAAACCCGCGCATGCCCAGAAGCAAGTTATGAGATGGGAGCGCTCGTTCAGGTAAAACTACCATTCATAATGGAGTAAGCACATTCATCACGCTGTAACAGACAAAAAATCGCAAATCGTCTTTTACTAACAAGGAGTCAGCTAAAAGCAGCCCAAAGGTGAATAGAACTTCCCCTTTAGAGTGCCGTCGTATGTGTTGTACGTCACCGCGCTTTGTTTATCATTTTTCTAAAACGATGGTGTGTGGGAAACATCGTTTTTAATGATGAAGTTGGAAAAACTTAGTTTTTTTGGACATGCTGAAAAATTACGTTTTATTTCATGCCGAAAAACGATTGTGTGTATGCGGCATTACACTTTTATTTTACAAGTGAATTAATTTATTATATTCTCTTCACTTGTCTGGAATGCTTTTTTGTTACCTTGTTTGCTTCCTTATAACATATCTGTATGATTCTGTTAATTGTCAGGTAGTGCTAGCAAAGAAAAGAGAAAACCATTTAGGCATACAAACGTAACTTCAATCAGACAAATAATAGCACAGAATATAATTATAGCTTTGATAACAGAGGGAAACTATGAGACATTAATGCATTTACTCCTACCTGCAATTCAAAGATATATATCCTATTAATCATGTGGACATAACGTTTCATAATTATCTCATGGTGTATTGTACATTCATTGACTGTGGCATATCTCACACAAGAGAAAATTAGCCAATTTTATACAATTTTCTCATTTTCATAAAGGAGACTTTATCTCAGCAGCAGAACATTCATTCACATGTCTTTTCATAGGACATTGATGGTTGAGCAATTACAAAGCTAGTTGTAATAGCCTTAACACTGAACATGTTTGTTCCTTTAATCAGGTTATGCTTTTTATTTCTAAGTAAAGCTTTTTTTCTGATGTCAAGCTACAAAAGGAGAGTAACATGGGGAGCTCTGTAACTAGAATGAAAAAGGATTCTTCTTTTGATTAGATAATGTTATCCGTAAATGTATATACAGTATTTAAGATTTAATATCCCAAAGATTTGATGTGGGTTAAATGAGAGTTCTTTTGACCAGGAGTGAAAGTGTTAATATAATGACATTTATTGGAGTATAGTTGGTAATGGCTATCTAATACACAGAAAATATTAGGTTAAAGTAAAATAATTACATGGAGGAATACAGAGTATATTCCTTTGAAACATTAATGTACAAACATATTCAGTAAAGCAAACCTTTTTCCATAAATACCCTTTAGTCCCATCCTGATGGCTGTCGTTCCATAAAGAGAGCATATATCCAGGGGTCAAGTCCTGGATAAAAAAGTGTGGGAACTCCCACCCAAGATCCACTCCCCCACCAAAAAAAAAAATTATATGCTCATATGCATAATTACTAAACCGCATGTTTTTTTTTTTAATTCACTGTACCTTCGTAATCCTTTATGTTACTGGCCGCTTCCTGGGATTTAGAAAAAAGCAAGTTCTTTCTAAATCCCGCGATAACTCGCGGCAGACCTCCGCAATGTCTCCTGGGAACAATGACAAAAGCTCCCAGGAGACATTGCGGCATTGAGGAAGTGACGGAATACCTGCACACTACCTGATGAATCCATATACAGGGAGCGGCCAGTAACAAAAAGGATTACTAAGGTTCGCCTGCCCCTGACAGTGACTCGAGCTGGGCATCGCCGCTTAGTGAAGGATTGGCTTGGGTGGCTCGGCTGCTCTAGTCCTGCAAAGGGAACTGCGTTCCTGCTGTGAAAAAAGTGCAGGAACTCCGTTCCCACGCGTTCCCGCAGGACTTGAGCCCTGTGTATATCCCTGCATGATAATGCCCCATTGGCTGGCATAGTTTGGATCATTATTGGAGGGCTTACTTCATAAGTCAGCCCCCTTTAATGCAAATACTGATGACTATTCTGGGCAGGAGATTTAATTGAATTTCCCGGGAAGTTAGGTATTGATTACGGGTTGGCCTCCCTTAATTGCATATCCCAGCATGGGATCCTTTGAAGTGAGTATGTGTGAGTATGTGTGCACGCCTCCCATAGATGCAAGCTAAATGAAATATTACTAAATTACAATATTTTACAGCTATTAATGGAGATTTCACATGAACCCATAAGGCAACAATAAGTAAAACTGTCTTTAGGTGTTGTAGCATACATTTGGACCCAGGGGTGCTGGTAATATGACTTTTTGTGATACCAGTGTCACTGGTTAAGGTGGTAAAGTGACAGCTGAACGAATGAGGTAGAAATTAAGAATATGGTATTAAATAGAGGTAAATGTGAACCTTAACTGGAATCTAAGGCAATCCCATGGCAAGAGAGCATGTTCTTTCTTATGAATAAATAAAAAATACATAAATTAAATGGAGTGGAAACTGTTCTTTTGCGAACATGTCCTGTCCTAAATCCAGATAAATCCAGACTAGTTCCAAAAATTAAATCAAGGACAGATCAATATTCTTTACATTGAGGGTGTGTCCTAGATGAATAGGGGCTGAAGCTGTTTACTACTACAGATAAAGGCTAAGCTGGTGTGTGGTGGTCACACAACACACATAGCCAAAACAAGTATTTTTAAAATACTTTGCATCATTAAATATGGCCATCTGAAAATGTTGTGGGGCTTTTCAAGTACATCAGTCAATTGAATAAAGTCAAATATAGTATTAACTGTAGTGTTTGTAGTGTATTTTACACTTTTAAGGGACAACTCTCACTGGATTTTGTAGTCTATGAGTTTATATAGATATGTAGGGTTGACGCCACCTGTATCTAGTTTCACAATATAGTATGTCTATAGTTTTGGTTTTAATACGTTTTTTATTGGTATTTATAGCAAATACAAAGGGAACAGCATATGCAGATGTTAAGGAGCCTAAACTTCACAAGTAATATAGAGCTGAAAGCTTTAAGTCATTGAGCATCTGAGAACAGCTGGTTGAGGTCTTGCTCCTGTTGTACTATGGCGACAGATTTGACAAAAGTTAGTTTATCCTGAAATAGTACATAGAAAAGTGATATGCCTTCACATCACATGTAGGGTTAGGAGAATTAAGACATTTCCATGCCTTGGGGTGTATTTTACATTACAGCAGGTGGATATCGACATAGCAATTGTGAGATACTAAAAAGCGTGAAATATTGGTGGCTTGAAAGCTGAAATTCCTCCATTAGCACCCTGGTAAACTTGTGGATGAGGTTATATAGTAAATATCTCACATTAGTGATACCTTTCATGTTCAAATGGGAGAGGGATATATTGGGAATTAATGATTCTAGAACTTGAACAGGTAATGTTAATTCCTGGGCTGGAACAGAATGTATGGGTATGGCTGAAAAAGCCCCCCAAGCTAGCAAAGATGAATGTGTTTGTAATAACAATCCCATTAGTGCATGGGGTCTCTTCCATATCAGTTAGCACTGCAGTAGTGTGACCAAGTCAGGAGCTGGAGCTAAAGTGTGTTCTATATCTAGCCAGAGAGTATCTGGAGAGGGACAAAACCAATGCTTTAGCTGATCTAGCTGTGTGGCTTAATAGTAGTCTTTGATATCTACTAGGCCCATAGCTCCAACTCTCTTGTGTTAAAGTAATCAAGTGCATGAGCATCTTGGACATTTCCCTTTCCAAATATAATAGTTAAGCATAGAGGTTAAAGACTTTGAATATATTAAGGGAAACGAAATGGGGAGGAAGTGGAGTGGTATTTGTGGCAATAGTATTTGTGGGAACACCATCTCTTGTAGGAAGCTTGTCAGCCAGACCATGACAAGTTCACTTTAGAGAACTGTTGGCATTCTGTAGATAATTTACTAAGTAGGGGTTTACAGTTGGCATGAGCTAGAAAATACACTCTTGGTGTTAGGGTGATACCCAAGTAGGGTATGCCGTTTATAGCCCAGGAGAAGGGGAGTTGGTTTTGTAGAGTGATTTTAATGCATGATGTGAAATTAGAGATTCAATATTAGTGATTTACAGAAGTTGACCTTATAGTATGAGATATTACTAAATTGAGTGAAGACTTCCTGGGCATTAGGCATGGAGTTAGAAGTAATACCACATCATCCGCAAAAAGATTTATCTTATGCTGTCTAGTACAAAACTGAAAAGCTAGAATGAATGGGTGGGATCGGATTTTCTCAGCTAGGGAATCATTCACGAGATTAAAGATGGTAGGTGACAGTGGGCAGCATTGGCATGTACTCTTTGTAATAAAGAAGGGTTTGGACAGCATATCGGAGGTGTAAACCGAGCAGAGGGTTGGAAGTACAATGTTAAAATAGCAAAAAGAATATGTCTGTGAAAACTGAATTTAAGCAGCATTTGGGTCTTTTAATGCCAATGTACTCTATTGTATGCTTTCTCTTCATCAATAGCTAGAAGGAGAGAAGGCATATAACTCAGCTCCACAAAATGGTTGATGTTGATTATACGTCTGGTGCCATCCAATGATTGTCTACCAGATGTAAATCAGGCTGAACTTGTCTTAGCATTATGTGCAAAAGAGGGCTAGCAATAATCTTAGCATACAGTCTCCATCTGAATTGAAGAGGGATATGGGTCTGAAGTTGGAGGGAGTTATTGGATCTTTACCGGGTTCAGGAGGAAATAAGGCAGCTGAAGCTGCTGTGTCAAAAAGATTGGCAATATGGGAAAGCAAACAGAACCTGAAATGCCTTATAATATTCATTTGAGAACCCATCGGGTCCAGGAGACTTGTTTAATGGAAGAGAAGTGATAGTTTTCTGGATTTCCTGTTGGCCCTTTGGAGCATTTAATGCCTCTAGTTGCTCTTCTGTCAACGATAGGAGATTGACTGACGATAACAACAAATTGTTCTCTGTTGACTGAGAAGTGGATGAATCATTCTTTAGATTATAAAGACAACTGTAGTAGTCAGTGAACAAATATCAGATAAAAGAAGATAACTGTGCCAACCCAAAGATAATATACTGTATATCTTACCATATCTCTTAGAACAGTGAATAATGTTCATAAATAGCCCATCAATGATTAATCAAAAAAAACATCAAGCGCATATTAAGTGAACTAGAATAATAAAGGACAAATAATTTTCCTTATAAGTTAGTGAATAGCCAAAAATCATATATTTAACAAAAAACTATCCCAGTGTTTCTCTTCAGAGATGATTATTTGAATCCCACATGCACAAATCCACATCCGTGACTGGAAACATTTCACCAATTCGTGAGACACCACCACCTTCTAAAATGGACACTGACCGGAAGCAAGATAAACAAACAACTTTAGTTTATGCCTGGGTTAACCACACCACTCATATGAGTATATTTGAAGATTTTCCAAATGGTATGCCAGTAATCACTCCATGCACCTTCACATTGATTTATCCAAGGATATCATAGAAAGCAAACACCCATCATTGTGCAATATGTTATGCTTTATTTAATAAAATAAATAAAAAAGAGACTCTCACTCACAAATATGGTGCTTTCAAACTGGCACAGAGTCTTTCCAGCAATTCTTTTTGGACTTATGCGTCGTTCGGTTACCCGGGACTGGCGTGTGGTCCAAGCCTTGATATGGTGCAAGTTGGTGCAGGAAGTGACGTCGGTGTTACCCAAAAGCCTCTACGTATTTCACATCCAATCATGCATCTTCAGGAAGCTTCCCCCTATTCTTTAAAGCAGCTTGAGCTAAATAAATGTGAGGAAAAATCTTTATGGAAACATTTGGGGATGCCACGGACATCGGAAGAGTCAATGTCAACATCTAACACTGGATTCATGGCTAGTTGTAAGAAAAAAGAAAGATCAACAGGAAAGGGCCTGAGCATCTCCAACTCAGGGCTAACAAACTAGGAAGATGTAGAGTAAAAACTTAACCCAGACCCAGAGCACATTGCTAATCCTGACAATAATGCTCTTCAAATAAGGTAAAAGGTAAGTTAATAAGGCCTGGATAGTAGTGACATAATTGACCAAATATGGCCATGGCCATATTTGATCAATGCCCAAATATAGCCAGTGACCATATCTAAACAGTGATTTCACTATCCCTGGCCCTTTGCTTACATGGCCAAGGGTTTCAAAGTATGTAATCCAATGCAGCGGTAAATGCAGCAGTTGCTATGAATGCAGCAGGTGGCAGCACCTGTTGCTTCTATATAACCATTGACAGTGGTAAGCTGTAATAAATGGAAGTGGTAAAAAATACTGCTTCTTTATATGATGCTCAGCTCGTGCCAAACAGGTGGCCGAATGGCATCCCTAATATCAATGAATAATTTGAGTTTTAGAGTACTTTTTCTGCACCTATCTTTCCTAGAGTTTGCTGCTCACTAGTGTTTTTGTAATTTAAGATTCTTGCCTATAGAGCAGCTTCTAGGTGATGACTTTCTAATAGCACACAGCAACTCTTTCAATTCTTATCATCGTAATATTTGTCCACAGCATGTGTAGCTCGTATTCTATTCACTTTAATAGGAAAGCTGCACATAATTTGTTGACTTTTAAAAAATGGCTCCCTGTACTTAAGATAAGCATGTTATGTTACATAAATGGTGAGGAAGTTTTGGGACTCTGGAAAATATCATTTTACTCTGTAAAAAGTAATTGTACATATTGGCTTGCAAAGTAATTGTACCGCTTGGGAAAAATTCTAATTTTGTGGGTTGCTATAAGGAAGCTACAGAGTTATTGATAAGACAGAAGTATGTACATGTTAACAAAGACAAGATTAATGCCAATAGCAGATTATTTGTTTCTTACTTTACAACAATGAATTAGGCAAGAACTGGATTATAATGGTGGTTTTATGACCTTTAACTGTAGAAAACAATGTTCTGCTTAAATTTTGGCTTTTGTTCAAAGCTCTATCAGACAAAGAGATATTCAAACTATACTGAAACTAAGTGCATTCAAGAGACACTTAATAAAAGTGTGTTAGTTGTTTTACAGGAAGAGTATTGATTTGAAACAAGGCTGTTGCTTGCATGAGATAAGCCTCACACCAAGATCTATCTTGTGTACTCTGCTTGAATATTTTATTATGGAACATATTCAGCATGAGTGTTGTATGATTGCTCTGATATGCAGTATCTGTTATGATGTTAGAGATCATAAAATAATACCTAGGCATTGTGAGGTATTTAATTTGCACAACAGGAAGATTGAGGAATTACGGGTGCAACATGTGCCAAAAGGTAAACTTAAGCCTGGTACACACTAAAGCCCTGTGCACACGATCGGTTTGTCTGATGAAAATGGACCGATGGACCGTTTTCATCGGACAAACTGATCGTGTGTGGGCCCCATCAGTTTGTTTTCCATCGGTGAAAGAAAATAGAACATGTTTTAAAATGTTCCTATGGATAAAAAACTGATAGAAAAAAATGATCGTCTGTGTGGAATCCATCGGTCAAAAATCCACGCATGCTCAGAATCAAGTCGACGCATGCTTGGAAGCATTGAACTTAATTTTTCTCAGCACGTTGTAGTGTTTTACGTCACCACGTTGGACACGGTCGGATTTTTGACTGATGGTGTGTAGACAAGACTGATGAAAGTCAGCTTCATCGGATATCCGATGAAAAAATCCATCGGATTAGATTCCATCAGATATCTGATCGTGTGTACAGGGCTTTATAGTTTTTTTTCTTCAATCCAGCGGGTTGAATGAAAAAAACCTGACAGCTCTGGTCGGAGCCGCTGTACTAACGATCCAACGTTAGTAAAAATCAATCAGCTCTGATATACTGATGGCCTATTTCAATTCGTGAGGCCTGAAAATGCCAGGACAGTACAAATATCCCCCAAACTACGTATTTTTTTTGGAAAGTAGAAAGTTCAAGGTATTTAGTAAGGTGTCATTTTTTTGTCACAATCTTTTTCCAAAAATAAAGAAATATTTTTTTTTTCATATTGTCACCAATGCAGCACATTGTCATCATATAACTGATGTGCCAGTGATTAGGGACACTGACTGGTGACAGTATGAAAAAAAAATGTTTTTCTTTTTCATTTTTTTAAATACTTTTTATTAAATGTTTTATTTTTATTTTGTATATACTGTGATCAGAGTAATACATTGTTACCACGGTAACACTGTACTTTTCTAGGGAGGTGATCATGATTTTTTTTTTACACACTAAGATTGCTTATAACTGTGAATTTTACTGTTATATAAGCAACTATTTTTTTCCGAATGAAAACTACTCATTCAGTGTTTACTATTGTGGTTAGCTGTGATTGGCCACAGCTAATCCCATGGTACAGATTGATTGTGATTGGCTCTGTCTGTACCATGTGATGACTGTGACCAGTCACAGAGCTTGTCACAAAAGAACACAATGAAAAGCTTGAATCAAAGCTTGAAAGCCTTTCAGTGTGTACAATTGTCATGTGATTAACTACAGAGATCACATGGTACCAGCAGCAGGCCAGTACAGTGATCTCTCATCAGCCATGTCCAGTGGACATGCCGGGTGACAGATCGCACTGGAGCATGGCCCAATCCTGGGAGGACCTCATATGACATCCTCCCAGAACAAGAGTGTTCCCGGTTGTCATTTTCCAATATGCCGGGCGTGAGGCCTTTAAGTTGAATTGTACTAATTCTTGTGGGTAACAATGCCACTTTTTGGTTCATTTGATTTTTCCAATTGTTAGATGATTTCATGTTTATACAAATTTAAAGTAATAGATAAACTTTTAATATAGATTAAAAATGTATCTGCTGCAATATAAGAAAAAACAGTGTTTCCTTTTTTTAATGAGTATAGCTTACAGCTATAGTCAACCCAATCCCAGGATTTTCGCAATTCACAGAACAAGAAAATGAAATTGCCAGATTTGCTCAGTTCCCCTGTCTTCCTGAAATTTTGGCCACTAAGCCAGAAGTCTTTCATATAGTGGCAGCAGGGATGGCCTGTACATATGGGGCACAGGGGCGCCGCCCCCCTAGTTTGTATGTGGGGATGCATGCAGGGCGCTGGATTCATAGGTGTCCAAAGAATCTTGGAAAATGCACAAATAGCAAAGTTCACCAACTGCGCAAGATGCCACCAACTGCAGTAGACGCCACCAACTGCAGTAGATTAGTGGTATTGGCTGCTTAAGGTTGTGTTAATTCTTTAAAGGATAACTGAATTCAAGATTTAAATTTACCAGTCTTAAGATACAGTGGCTATCTTAGTTTTCTTTTTTTTCTAGTTAAAAACATTTTCAGTAAGCACAAAACCTGTTGATCCTGACAGAAATGCAGTATCCTTGTCACTTCCTGTGAGCTGATCTGTAAGCATAGAGCAATGTTTTCTCCTTTCTGCAGTATAAACTGCTAATATTACCAACCCCCCCCCCATGTATTAGAGATGAAAAAAGAAACACATGTTTGTAGTCCAGCCTGGTCAGGTACATGGCTCCCTTCATAGATGCAGTGGTCGGAATGAGTGTAGTTACTAAAGGACAGGAAGTGTGTTATTCACAAGATCACTAGAAAATCCAGAAATAAGAAAATGAATGCAGTCATCTCTGTTAAGGACTACGTTTATGCAATAATATTTTATATTATTAAAGATGTAAATAATTGTAAATGAAAGATATTGAATGTAAGGTATATATAGGTTTATGTGAAATCTCCATTAACAGGTGTAAATAAACAATAAACAATTATATTTTAGTTAGGATGTGACTCCCCAGCTGTCAGAATACATTGGCTGCAGCTGTTGATAGAGCAGCTTTTATCTGACAGAGTGAATGAACAGAGGTCAATCAGTAGATCAACTCCTGTTCAACTATTTGAATGAGGGAGTTCTGTGGAAGACAGTGCTCTCAGAGGTTTAAGCCCAGAAGGCATATAGCACAAATTAGGCAGGCTCAGATTTACTCCATTTCAGGAACCTGTTGCAAGCCAATCCGGAGGTAAATTTTTAATTGTCAAGAATAGAGGTTGGAGGGAATTCACAGGGGAGATTTTGTACTGCGAATTGAAGAGTCCCAAACATCTAAGAATGAAGTAATAAGAGGGGGAAACAACCTGTGTGGATTGGAGATGTGACAGTCAAACCCAAGCAAGGGACGTAAGGGCTATAGGGCTTTTGTATTGTTTTACGAATACCTAAAGTGTAGTGTGTAATGAAAAATACAATCAGTGATCTGACTAAAGACTCCCACAATATGGTAAAGTTCCATATGCATTAAACCCAACCCTCCCTACAACCTATGCTTAACCACGATGTCACGATGTACACAAGCTGAAAATGCAATGCTATTTTAACTGTGCTGTCAGGTGCTACGGAAAGAAACACCCAGGGTGCCCCTTCAAAAGGTTGCTGTCAGGACCATGATCCATAGTTAGAGGCCTAACCTTCATCATTGCTTGATTATTGAGTTATTCACTTGAAAAAAAGCATGCACACCAGATGTCCTGGATCCTGATAAGCACATTCTTTATTTCAAGTGGGGGGGGGGGGTCGCAAAGCAATGATGGGGATTATAGCTCTTTCCCCGTATTTTTTTTTTGTTTTCAGACAGATTCATGTAACGTGCTCATACACAGAGATTATGATGACATAATCTACCAAAGATTGTCTTTTGATAAATGGTGAGAATACATCCCATTGCTCCTCTGTACACAACTAGATCACAAAACTCTACTCTACTGTAAAGGTCATGATCACCCATGTGGCCATAGCCACGTGATGGTCAAATAACTGTGGCCTTAACCATGGTTAAGTACCTGAGACAAAGTAGAGCAGCCCATGCTGCCAGTTTTGTTTTTACTAATTCATCATCAGGGATGACCTTCTTGAGTAATTAATTAGCTGTGTTATTATTTACCATAGTATAACAATAATATGGTATTTAGTTGAAAGTTTGTCAGTTACATTGTGTATTTGCTTTTAAATAAAGTACTATGTGAAGTGATATAACAATAATCAGCCCTTTATTACTAAGATAAGTTTACATAGAAACAAAGGCTCTGAACAACTATTTACTTCAATGATCAGCCTCTTGCTGCCTATTCAAAAATGATGTTTCGCTACAATTTTATAAAGCATAGCAAATACTAAGTAGGAATTAGGGGATAAAGACAGGGATAAAGATAAAGATTTCATATACAGAGAATGTTTGTTATTTTATCTACTGAATGCTTTTTGTGCATTTGGGATTAATTTGTGTTCTTGTTTTATAGCAGTTCACTTGTTTGGTTTAACTTGGCAACTGCAACCAGTCGAGAGTGAGCTTTATGAGAATGGAGTCAGCAAAGGAAGCAGAGGAGAGGAATCCATGGATACCACATATTCTCCTCTCGGCGGAAAGATTTCTGAGAAAAAAGGTAAACTTGTATACAGCCTGCACAACACCAGTACAGTGTTAACAAATCCAATTATGTATGTGCATCAAACTCTAGCAGGGTCATATACATCTGAATTGCACAGAATTGAAGAATGGGGTTTTAGTGTACTGTGTCCATCACCACACACAGTCACACATTGGCAGTTTATGTTGATCATTTGGATCAATGAGCAGAAGTTTCCAATAGATTTAATGCACAGTCTGACATGCTCTCCACCGAACATTTCCTTTTATTTTAGTTGTGCCACCTTCTCCTTGTCATACTTATAAGTGTCTCTGAACATTAGAGACAGACTCTCAAATAGCTATTGAAAATACTGAAATGGCCCTCATCAAGCAATTGGCTGTCTTAAAAAGTAAAACAATTTTAAAACATAGACATAGAAGTTGACAAATCTGGCAGGTTTGGTTTCATCAAAGGTTCCGTCACAAATTTGCACATGGTGGCATGAAATTGTATAATTTTCATGGGGTACCAAAGCAACATGGTATGCTGACAGCATAAATTTGTCTGGGAAATAGTTTTTTTTACTATTAGCTTGGCTTACATGCAACATTAGCACCCAATTCCGATTCATATCAGGTTTACCAAAAAGTATTTTTTCAACATTTTGTCCAATAGTTTGTTGAGTGTTTTCCTGTTTTAGCTGATGCAAAACTGTCCTGACACTGGTCAATTTCTAATAAGGAGGAGAGAGGAGGAGAAGCGGCTGCCAGCTGCTTTATTGAAAGCCACACAAGGAGATCAGTGATTATAACTTCCCTGTCGTTGCATCCCTGAGTGTCCAGGTATCGGACTAGGCATTAGGAGCATTTGTAAGAGTACAAATACTCTTGCAAATACTTAGTATCGGTGAAACCCTACTTTATACCTAATCATTTTTTGGGGGATTGTAAAGTATACTGTATTTTTAGTGAGCACATGTTTTCAGTTATTATTACAGTGTTTACTTTAGGGTCCCATTCACACTGGGTTTTTAGCTGCATGCTCTGTGCATGGCATGTGTGTTACTTGCACATGGATGCACACCACACCCATGGGAACATTATAGGGTAATGCACCTACACATTGGGACACAGTGGCAGTATTAATGTAAGCCACATGTCCTAAAACACATGGGTCTGCCAACATGGGGATGAACACAACACTTGTGCATCCCGATGTCGGTAACACACAAGCTTGCACACAACAAAGATTATTAGATTTAGATGACAGATTAGCCTTAGATGATAGATTAGCCACTTGAGGATGCTAACATTAAAATAACTATTGAAATGTTATCCAGACCTAGGGCGCATCATTTTCAGTGTGTCTGCTAACACTAAGACCGCATACACACGGGCAAACATGTACGATGAAACCGGTCCGCCGGACCGTTTTCACCGTACATGTCTGCCCGGGGATTTCTGTACGATGGCTGTACTAACCATCGTACAGAAATCTGTGCGTAAACAATACGCGGGGCGTGGGCGGGCCTGCCAGTTAAATGCTTCCACGCATGCGTCGAAGTCATTCGACGCATGCGAGGCATGGCGGGCGCTCGGACATGTACGATAGGTCTGTACAGACGACCGAACATGTCCGAGCGGGCAGGATTCCAGCGGACTGTTTTAAAACAAGTCCAGGAATATTTGTCCGCTGGGAAAAGGCCCGGCGGGCAAATGTTTGCTGGAATTCTGTCCGCTCGGTCCTACACACGACTGAACATGTCTGCTGAAACTGGCCCGCGGACCAGTTTCAGCAGACATGTTTGGTCGTGTGTACGGGCCCTTAGACTTACATGGTGAGAAGGAGCCGTAAAGTACTACAAAACCATAAGCAGAGAATGCAAATTTAATGAACAAATATGTATTCACTAAATATATACAGTGTATATATATATATATATATATATATATATATATATATATATATATATATATTATACATACACAAAGTTGGAAAAATGAAATTGTGAAAAATGTCTTGGTATGCTGACGCCTTAACAGTTTCCTTCACTGGAACTAAGGGGAAGCCCAACCCCTGAAAAACAACTCCACACCATAACCCCCACTCTCCACCAAATGATTTGAACCAGCACAGAAAGCAAGGTCCATAGAGACATGGTCAAGTTCCTCCACCCCAAACTCGCTCATCCCTGTTTTATGGAAATTGATTGTACACTGGTCCAAATCATTTGGTGGAGGGTGGATTGTATGGGGTTGTTTTTCAGGGGTTGGGCTTGGCCCCTTAGTTCCAGTGAAGGAAACTCTTAAGGCATCAACACACCAAGTCATTTTGGACAATTTCATGCTCCCAACTTTGTGGGGACAGTTTGGGGATGACCCCCTTCCTGTTCCAACTGACTGCTCACCAGTGCACAAAGCAAAGTCCATAAAGACATGGATGAGAGAGATTTGGGTGGAGGGACCTGACTGGCTGGCACATAGTCCTGACTGCAACCCGATAGAACACCTTTGGGGTGAATTAAAGCGGAGACTGTGAGCCAGGCCTTCTCATTCAACATGAGTGCCTGACCTCACAAATGCGCTTCTGGAAAAATGGTCAAACATTCCCATAGACACACTCCTAAACCTTGTGCACAGCCTTCCCAGAAAAGTTTAAGCTGTTATAGCTACAGAGGGTGGGCCAACAAAATATTAAACCTTACGGACTAAGACTGGGATGGCAATTAAAGTTCATGTGCGTGTAAAGGCAGGTGTCCCAGTACTTTTGACAATATATATTTATATATAGTGTGTGGTGTGTGTATATATATATATATATATATATATATATATATATATATATACACTGTATAAAGAGTATATACTGTATATAGAATATATATATTTTTTACAAACTGCATTGATAGCAGCAAGCTGATCTCTTTTAGATGTATATCTAGAAAATCATTGAAAAGTCTAATCCTTTTACAGAATCAGACATTTCTGTTGAATGTGTTTTTTACAGAGCAATTACATACCGAGACAAACTAGCAATCTTATATCAAAATATGTTGGTTAATGCCCATATACATTACTCTAGCCAATATTGTAATTGGTTTGTTAATGAAGTTTTTAATAGAAATGTAGACTACAGCATATCAAGTTTGCAGAGAAAACCATGGTGAACTTATCAGAAGACCCAACAAGATCCTATCATGTGAAATATCAGTAAATTATGAGTTTAGTGTAACAAACACCAAGCAGAAAGGGTAATCAAGATATAGTTTAACGATGCCTCTTGCCTGAGAATATTGATTTCAGCAGAGTGTAGTATTACACCATTAGAAAGTTGGAAGAAATAACTTTCTCTTGCAAATCCATTCAAATAAAGCAATTTTATTAGCATAAAAAAGGAAGTTTTAGTCTGTTTGGTGCTGTATAGCCACACTATAATTAGTGAAATGCAAGTGAGATTAAAGGAAAATATTCGAGTCTATGTTTTTTTTATATAACTATGCCATAATGTTTTTAGAGCACATTGAATTGAATCGATCTTTATTGCACCATAATTCCACCAATAGGAGACATATGTAAAATCAATTCAATTTAGCAGAACTCCAGGTCTTCATAGACTGAACGATATTACAGATTGACACATGCCAACAGACCAGCCAACAATCTTTGTTTGTGTAAAGGTAAAAAATCTGCGCTGCCCCCTCCCTACCAATTGAAAACATTATATTAATATATAAATAAAAGTGAAAAAAATCTCTCAAATGTGAGAAAAAATGGTGAAGGGTTAAGTTTTCACTAGAAAACGTAGGTGCTGCTAATTAATTAGCCTGAATAAAGCTCATAAGTGTTTGGAAAATAAATATCAAAAGTGCAACCTAAACATGTATCATATACAAATAATTAAGAACCAGAAAGGTGTATCACATAAAAATGATTCTAAACCAAAACAGTGTGATACTGTGACACTCATAAAATGAGTGAAAAAATGTATTAATCATTGTAACCAAAATGTTGAATGATGATTAATATGTTACTGAGTCCATTATAACTGTGAAAAAATATTGAATTATTTTGGTCTATATGGTAAAAAAAAACACAACACAAATATGCAGTGCAGGGGATCCAATATAGCAAGAAGCCGCAAGGATTGAGTCGATTAACTTCATACAATCATATCTGATATTCTGATAAAAAGTGTCCGCTTACCAGACAGGTGATAATAATAAGCTTGATGTTAGGCCGATCTGCCCTTAGATGTTCCTCCCAGACACCTCATGGAAAGATAGACCGTTAGCTCCAGAGTTCAGCTCCGCTGATATGACTTCCACTCCGGTGTGTGGCTCGGTACTTCTACGGATAAGGCAAACCTTTTGATAGGTAGATGCGATCTCCACACTTCAAGTTGTAACTTCCTTACAACATTAGACAATTTTCCTCTATATTTCTCGGGCCCACAGTTAATTACCAAGGAAGGAGAAGAAGAAGAGACCTTAGGGTGCAGTATTTCCTTGTAAAAATATATTTATTGCACAAGCTTCACTGACATCCATATAGACAGAAACGATTGTTCAAAACAGTTCAAAATCGTTTCCGTCTATATGGATGTCAGTGAAGCTTGTGCAATAAATATATACTGTGGGCCAGAGAAATCTAGAGGCAAATTATCTAATGTTGTAAGGAAGTTCCAAAATTTCCAAACACTATTTACTCCTTTTGGACAACTATAAATCAAGCCTACACTTCCTACACTGCAAAAAGAGAGAAGGTGCGCCAATCTAAGTGCAGCATAAAAAGTTTAATGGAATTATGTATATCACACAAGCCAAATGGCTACTCACAAAATGTAAGGGATCAAAGGCATGTATAAGGTGATCTGGTCCGGTGTCACTGTGGAGTCCAGATGGAAATGACAGCGATTTCTAACCCAAACAAAATCCTTGGCAAACAGGGGGGCTGATGGTAATAGGAAGTCCACTATCACCCTGAGAGGCCACGGAGGAAACAGGAACCAGGAACCACTGATCGAGACAGCGTGCGCCTCAGCATGGAGCGCAACGCCGCGTCGTCGGACCAGAAGTGACGTAGGGCAAGGAACGAACCAATGGGATGACGCGTTTCTTTTTTTTTTTAATTCTTTATTTTTCCATTTTTCCTCATTTCACAATTCCTCAAACAAAAATATTATCACATCATCCAAAATCAACATCATAAATCTCTACCTGATGCGAGTTTTCAAACTTCTTATGTGACCATTATCTTAACAATATTAACATCTTCCTATATATACAAAAACCAAATAATGATTCACCTTCCCTTTCTCTATCTTCCCTTTCTCACACCCCTTGACGTGATCTCTCCCTGTCTGAGGAGTTGGTAACATGAATTCTCTCCATATCTTACCTCCCCCCCCCCCTGCGTCAGGACCCTTTGTCCAAAACGTCAAAAAACAACCAAAAAAAAAAGAAAAACCAAGCCAAATCAAGCGGTTTCTCCCCCTTTCTCCGAGGATGACGCATTTCTCAGCATCCACTGTTTTATCAGATCCATGACGTCCATACGGAGGGGACATACTATATAGACCTTAAAAGTCCTGTAATTGGTCGTCAGCACACATGCAAACGATCGCTATGGTAATGAACTGAGTCAATCAAAGGCATATGAATAAATAGATTAAAAAAAGAAGATCATGCTGGAACAAACTACAATGTATATCACGAATAATAATGATCAATAAATGCCTATGAAATAATTCTAAATTAATTGGTAAATATATAAAAGAACAATTAATTGGAAATACAGATACCAAATAAATACAATATAGTTCATGCAGGGATAAGAGATACAATTATGTAAATATATAATAAATATGAAAATGCATGTATATATATGTATATGTACACATGCATAAAGAATTAGAGAAATGAATGGAGATACAAAATATGTAAATAGTAAATCAAAAATCAATAATTAACCATTATTTAATATATCAGATTAGTATTAAGATAGTTAAAAATTAATTAATTAATGACACAAAGATTATTATAATTAATACACAAATTGCTGATAATCTAGGCACCTTCTAATAAAGAAATAAAAACAATTGTAATAAGGAATAACCAAAGAATAAAAAGTATACCAAGGTGTACATACTGAGTAGATGATTATGTACGTTAGTGTATCAAAAATATATACAAAAGACATACATTTAAAAAAAAAAAAAATATATATATATATATATATATATATATATATATATATATATATATATATATACATATAATGCATATACACACATGCATACCTATGTCTGTAGGTGTATGCATTAGCAAACACCCAAAAGGCACCTAAAGAAGCCCACATATATGTATACATACCCTCGATAACAACAAATATGCAAGAAAAGTAGGGTGAAACGTTAGATGATGGTATTTGTTTCTATTTCTTCGTTTAAGCCATAGTATTTAAAGAATAAATCCAATAAGTTTCTTGTCTACAAAGACGTTGAAATCTTTCAGCTGCAGTAGGGGTTTCAGGTATGGCTTCAATGATCCAGACCTGAAGAGCAGTAGTGTCTTTGTGATGATGTGTCGCAAAATGGCGTGCAACATTGGATCAATGAAGCCATACCTGATAGCGGACTTCCTATTACCATCAGCCCCCCTGTTTGCCGAGGATTTTGTTTAGGATAGAGATCGCTGTCATTTCCATCTGGACTCCACAGTGACACCTGACCAGATCACCTTATATATGCCTTTGATGCCTTACATTATGTGAGTAGCCCTTTGGCTGTGTGATATACATAATTCAATTAAACTTTTATTTGCTGCACTTAGATTGGCGCACCTTTTCTCTTTTTGCATACATTCCAGAGCCTGCTTCTGCTTTTATGGTAGCTGCCGCGAGTGCCCCTTTTTTACCCTTGGATATTTATTGGACTATTTATTGGACTACGCAATTTATTGTATTGCCTATTCAGTTTATTTTAGTTATTGTCATTACTATTCATACCCTAATAATCTTGCGCCATTCTACTATTCTAACTGTACAATTCCTACACTTCCTATCCATTTTAACTTAGAACAGCACCCATACACAGGTACTTATTTACCTCTTTGTGATGTAGTGCCCTCCCGTGATGTTTAAATCCTATGCTCATGCCTGTGCAGTAAGTTGAATGAGGACATACTCCTATAGTAGTGATGCTAAAAGTATTTAAGTCTTCCGTTTCAAGTCTATAATGTGTTATTGAACAGGCATAAGTAGCACCAGGTTTTTCTTAGGCAGAGTGTAGTTTTACTTTAAGTTAATTACCATGGTTGTACACCTCAGACATGAATTATGAAGGAAGCATATCCTGCTCTACTGTGTACTTGTCTCTCTCCACAGCTCTGAGTGTCATTTCTCTTTGCTATCTGGTTTCTCTCTTACCAGCATGACTCAGGTCTTGCAGCTTTTCCTGACACCAAGAGTTAAAATGTTGATAGGGAGGGAGCTGCAGCACAGTGTGACTCATATCCACAGCTGTGCTTGTTCTGCCTGTGTGAAGGTGGCTGTGTCCCTTCCCTCCAATCAGGGCTCAGAGCTATTGGCTATGTGAAGACCTCAGACCTCCGCCTCTTGCTCCTAGAACTAAAGAGAAATTATTTCTTCTGTCTGTTTTCTGAACAATCTACAGAATAAATTGCTGCAGATACACAGCTACAACTCTGTGTATCACCTAATGCTATTCACTTTACTGGATACATGATACACTGGAGGGTTTAAAACCACTTTAATCCCAAATTATGCGTCAGCATTTGAAGTTCCAGTGCTGCCATGTCCAAGCTAATAATAGTTATCACCGGAAACAATACAAGTTGCTGTTTAATGGCATCTACAATGTCTCTGAATGTGTTTTGTGTGTGCTAAACAATAGTTTTTTCATAGTCTTTTTGATACCCTATTAAACTGTAGAAGTTAGTTCATTTTCATATTTTATGCAATGTTCACAGGATAAAAACACCTAATAAATATGAAGTTAATATTGTTTACCAGCTTGTATTTCTAGTCCTAAGAGAAACATAACCTACAAAGAATATAACAGCACACTAATCCAAGCTTTGTCGCAGGACCAATAACATCTGTGTGAGGCCTATCCCAAGCAAAAATTAATTTTGCAACTTTATCATTCCATGTTTTTGTTGCTGCTTACCTTCCTACAAAATCACAGTACATATAACAGTACCACATATTCCTAAAATACAAACAAGATTTGTTTAAATATATTGGCTGAATTGCAAAGTGAGTTAAAGTGTAGCAAAGAGTTTTTCTTGTCTGTGAATGGATATTCAACATCAATGTTTTTTTTTTTTTTTTTTTTAATACTCATTGCACACTTCAGAAAGTGGAAGCTTTTATTTAAGGTAAATGGGTAATCTACCTCATACTGATATTTCAGTTATTTAGGTTTAGACTCACCCACAAAATCATTTTTTCTTTCATGGACTTCAGTATGGAGATTTTTGAACCTGTGTTTAAAGTGTTGCCATATGTTTATGGTCGTCACCCTCTGACCGAGAGTGATGTGGATCACATAAACACGCGACAAGACTTACAACATAAATAGACCTGAAGTGTGCCTTGGTGGTCTGGTCAGTATGCCAAGAAAAGGGGGCATACCCAAGGTAAGTAATGGGTAGTTAATTGAAGAAGGTTATGCTGAGAAGTGCCCTGAAAAAGGGAAGGGTGGGAGGGTGTCGAATGCGATTGAATGAGCAGGCTTTACGGACATGAGGTGAGCTGGGAAGAGTCGGCCCAGTGACATGTAGTACCGCACACTGAACTGACAAAGAGCATGTGTGAGTGGGCTGCTTAAATACCCTCCGGGCTCCTCCCATAAACTCAGGCCACCATACTGGCCTTCTTATTTACCATATGTTTGCTCTCCTGTTTGTTTGTTTTTTTTTCTATTATTTTATGTTATGTAACGTGCAATTGAATAATTGATGCTCTCTCTGCTTTAAAGCTAGAGGGTTGAGAATGCAAAATGAGGAGGGGTACGAGACAGAAAAACACTGCCATAAAAAGTGTGATAGAATATAAACATTTTATAAATGTCTACCAAAAATTAAAATAGCTGGTTTGAATGGATTGGCCCATTAATCAGATTTGTGGAAAAACTAGTTACATTCGTAAAATAATCCATAGATCTCTACTTTATAAATAGAGCTGCTTACTAACAGACATAATGTTCATGAAGGGTTTGTTAAATTAGCTAAGGTCAGCTTAAGAACTGTTTACTTTTATTCATCCATAGAAGTCAGTGCCAATATATGACAATCAAATAGTTAACACATATCAAAAGCATGGTGAATGCATCTTAAATGCACCTCAAATGATCATGTGCACTGGCTCAATATTGATTCAATATTGATGTATCCTTATAAGTGTTATTTAATGTTCAGCTCACTGAATTTACTATTGCATAAGCTCAGAATAATTTCCTTTTCCCATTAAATAGTTAACCATGTATGTGTGTGTAGCTGTTTAGAATGGTATTGCAATAGCTGATGCAAACATTTCTGGCTTTGCCAGCAAATACATCAAAGTGCTGTAGGAACAGAAGTAGTGGTTACAATCAGGACAGAGTTCTGAGACACCTAAAGAGATTGCCTAGACTTATACACATGTCTTCTCTATTACCTTCTTCTTCAGTAAACTTGCTTATAAATCACTTTCACTGGAGAAGAGGAAACAAACTGTACAATGTGGAACACAGAGTAATAGGATTTAAGCAAGGGGTTGGGTGCCAAGGAAGGGTATAAACAATGGTTAAAAAAGCTGAGGATTTTTGGTACAGGAGGTAATGGAGGGGGGGTTTATAAGCAGCAAAGGTTGTTAGAGGAATTGAATGTTACATAATTACATAGTTGGTAAGGTTGAATAAAAATACTAGTCCATCCAGTTCAACCTGTGTGTGTGTATTATGTCTCTATCACTTCCCATATCCTTGTATATTGTGTTCAATAAGATGCCCATCTAAGATTTTCTCGAAATTAGGGACATTACCCACTGAAGCTACCAATTGTGGAAGGGAGTTTCACATCCTTTACCGCTCCAACAGTAAAAGCCCCTTATGCAGTTTAAGGATGAACCACATCTTATCCAACTTCACTGAGTGGCCACATGCCTTCTTGAGAGACCTGAGACTGAATAGTTTCCTCCCAATGCTGGGGTCACCATTAAGATATTTGTATATCACTATCATATCTCCTCTTAAGCGTCTCTTCTCCAGGGAGAATATGTTTAATGATTGTAAATGTTCCTCATAACTGAGAACCTTCAGTACCTTATTAGTTTTGCTGCTCTTCTCTGGACTCTCTCCAGTTCCAGTACATACCCCACTGAGAACTGGAGACTGAAACTGGACGGCATACTCAAAGTGTGACCGAACCAGAATTTTTGAAAGTGGTAGAATTATAGTTTAATCTCTTGAGTAAGTATACTGTTTAATGCATGCTAACACTCTACTGGCATTGCTTACTGTAGCTTGGGATTGCATTGATATTGTTGAGCATGTGATCTAATAGGACCCCCAGAACTTTCTCCATACTCGAATCCCCCCAGAGTTTTTACCCCTAGTGTGTAAATTGCATTCATCTATTTCGCCCCCAGGTGCATTACTTTACATTTCCCTACATTAAACTTAATTTGTTATTTGTTTGCCTACCTCTCTTTTTTATTTATTTATTTCTGTAGAGTTATGTCTTGTTGTGAAGTTTTGTCCTGCTTAGCTTTGTATAATTAGTAAACACTGATACCAACCTCTATATCTTTTATGAACAAGTTAAACAGGATTAATCCCAGAACAGAGCTCTGAGGTACCTGTGATTCTGAAGCAGTGGGTAGGGAATAAAAACACAAGGTTCCTGGTTTATATCTCACACCAGGTCTCCGGCATGCCAAGCTACACCACTGAGGGTCCAGATTTTGGTCCAATTTACTGTGCTAAGTCCTGTGTGATCATTCTATTTTAAAGTATGATGTCCAGCATCTGGCTCCGCAATCTATGAAGTTTTCTGCTTTGGCATATGGCAAAATCATTTTATTATTAAGGGGTTATGCAAAATAATATAGTGGTCTATTTATAAAATGTTTTCACCCAAGATGATTTTCAGCTAAGGTTCAGTTTGAAATATGTGTAGATATTGGGAGGAAGTTGTATGAATCTTAGGTGAAAACACTTATAAATATTATAGACATCATAGTCAGTCTCTGTTTCTGCTTGTTTGCATTCAGCTTTGAATCTCTGGTGCCAACAAAGTTGCTGCTAGATTGCTTTTAAAATGTTTTAATAAGTTTGGATTAGTGAGATTTATGCTGGTAGAAAGAATCTAGCCACAAAAAATCAATGTTAAAATAAGTGGAATTTTTATTAAGCATTTTATAAGTTCATACGAGAATACCCTTGAAAACAGCAATAAAATGGTGACATTCTTGCAGAGAAACAATTTTAGTAGCTTATGTTACTGCAGAATTGCAAAGGGAGATAAAAAAAAAAAAAAAAAACAACAACTAACAACCCGTTACAATAAAGCATTGGTATAATATATTAAAACACATTTTTTTTTTTTTTTTTTGAGTAAGCCATTTCTCAAGCTAAGTTAGAATATGTTATTGAAGTTTGATTTTTTTTTCTTTATATTCCTCCAGCAGCATTTAAAAGATAGACAACTGAGCTGATGTAAAAAGCAAATAGTTAAACCTAATCACTGTGTAAAATATTAATGTATAATCTGTATATTTAGTACTTGACATTAATGACATTATGGATTATTGACGCCTGCTTGCTCATTCACTGCACAGCTCAGCAAGACTTTGCTATTCCTTAATATTTAATACAGAGCGGATTAAAAACACTCTTGAGCTTACAGCTATTGCTTTACATAGCCTTTTATATTTTTCAACATCCACAATAAAATCATTGCAGATACAAATTGTTCTGAGCACTGGGATATAGATAAGTACATGAAATGTGTCATTGCTCAACTTCTTCTCACTTGTCAACTTTTCAGTCCTATTCTGCGTTATATGACTTTGGCTATTGCGTATTTTATCAAAAATAATGTGCTATGTTCTAGAACAAGCCAAGATGTTGTGTTCGTTTAAAGCATACTTTCAACAACAACTAAGGGTTGGGTTAAAACATATGACGTCTTTATAGTGCATGATAGGACCAGACAACTTCATTGTAACAATTAAATATAATGTGGTAAATTCAGTGTTAGTTCAACAAATTAAACAAATATATATTTAGGATTGACATTTTTGGGACACTGGTATCCAATTTATATTTTATCATTAGATTATTTATACTATTTATATTATCTATAGTTAGCTGTGACTTAAATGTAGAAAACTTTGGGGCAGATCCACGTACATCGGCGCATTGTTGCGGCTGGCGTAGCGTATCTCTGATACACTATGCCGCCGTAACTTACAGCATAATTTCCTTATCCTCAAAGAATTTGCGCCGTAAGTTACTGCGGCGTAGTGTATCTTTGGCGGCGTAAGGGCGCGCAATTGATGGGGGCGTGTTTTATGTAAATAAGTCGTGACCCGACGTAAATGAAGTTTTTTTTAACGGCGCATGCGCCGTCCGTGGGGGTATCCCAGTGCGCATGCTCAAAATTAACCCGGAACAAGCCAATGCTTACGACGGTGACGTCATTCTACACAAATCCCTATTCGCGAACGACTTACGCAAATGACGTAAAAAATTAAAAATTCGACGTGGGAACGACGGCCATACTTAACATTGAGTATGCCTCATATAGCAGGGGTAACGATACGCCGGAAAAAGCCGAACGCAAATGACGTATAAAAAAGCGCCGGCCGGACGTACGTTCGTGGATCGCCGTATCTAGCTAATTTGCATACTCGACGCGGAATTCGACGGAAACGCCACCTAGCGGCCGGCGGAAAAATGCACCCACGATCCGACGGCGTACGCCTGTCGGATCGAGCCCAGATGCAGTCGTATCTTGTTTTGTAGATACAAAACAAAGATACGACGTGGGAACTTTGAAATTACGTGGCGTATCAATATATACGCCGGCGTAATTCTTCTGTGGATCTGGACCTTTATCTGTACCCTAGGCATAACATGATATACACTTTGATAGAACTTGTGGTTGTTTCATTAACATATTAGGTTTGTGGCAAAAACTAAAAATGTGAAAACAAAATCGTGGTTCTGTCACAGCTAACCTTAACTGCTCTGCTAAAAATAGCCTGTTGTTTGCAGACATAAATAATGATTTACGTTGATGAATAGGTCAGAGAAATTATTTACCTTCCATAAGAAAATTTAGTTAGAGATAGCCACAAAGATTACAACTACTGCTACACCCTATTTTGAGACCCTCAAATGCTGTAATAAACTAGTAGAAAATTTTTTATTCAAATATTTTTTTATAGATAGTAAAACATAAAATATCATTTTTTTAAAGCTTATAAACTAAAAAGTATATGTGAACCCTCACCTTTAAAAACAACCTATTTAGTTTAAAATATAAATAAAAGCAAACATTTTTTGTATATATATTTAAAACATTCTAAATACCTTTTTTTAAAAGTGATCACATGCCCTGTGTTCTCAGCTGCATATAAGAGAGCTCAGGAGAAACAACAGCACACCAAACGTTCCAGGGAATAGCTATATGTATGTGGAAGTGGGCGGTGGGTGGGGCTGAGGATCCCCAGCTGACGTCAGTCGGGAGGGGAGAGGGAGAGAGGCGGCACTGTATACAGCATTATTTTTATACAGCACAGTCACAGGGGGCCATTACAGTAAAAAAAATGAGATTGTATTACAAATAAACAGTAATTTGAGCAGCGGGATGGGAGGGGGCGCCATGGAGCTGACAGGCAGATAGTGGGAAGAGGAGGGGGAGAGGATGGAGAACAAAACACAAGAGACATGGAGCAGGGCTGCGGCTGACAGAGGCATGTACGCTGACAATGGTGTCAAGGCTCAGCAGCCCTGATATATTGTGGTCAGCTTACAGGGGGAGGGTAGAAACTGGCAGGATCAGCCAGATATTATAGGTGATACAGGGGGCCAAATGACATTAGCACAAGCTGTGGGGGGCGGGAGGGGGGGTTAACAAACGCTTTAAGCTTGTTGGAATAAGAAAGCAAATATTTTGTTCTAAACAAGAATTATGCTGACCTGTCATGCAGTTTTGCCAATACATACATATTGCTAAACTGTTGGACTAGTATATTGTGGATGTTTGCTCAAAAGTATGCTAGTGTCATTTGTAAGCAAAAGCTGATTTTTACTGCCAGCTGGACATAGCTAGATCATAGTGATCATGTTTCTGTAATTCCCCAGCCAATACAATAAAATATACTATACTGAAATATAGTGGTGCTTTGGTGTGTTTTAAATTGAGCTGGTTCCCCGATGCCTGAAAGTATAAGAAACCTGCATAGAACAATTTTAAATCAGCCAAAAATATTTAAACCAATCTTTATTCTTTAGAAGTTATCTTCTGCACGTAAATGACAGAGAAAGTCTAACACTGCTGTGTTGTTTTTTTATTTGCTGTGTTATTTATCTTTTTTGGTGTACAGCTATACTTATTGGATAACGAATATTAAAATATTTTTTTCCTGTATATCTAATCCATAGACAGAGGTGTGACTTAGAACTACCTGTATGTGCCAACATCCCAAAACATTATATCCTAGAGCACAACATAGAATGGGTATCTGTTAACTTTTTTAGGCACCAATATTAACAAGAACAAAAAACATATAATGTAACAAAATTCCAATATTTTCATTGCTAAAAGAATAAATAAAATAGTTGTTGGATCAAACAATAATATCTCTCATCAGTGTTTCCACCATAATTCACAATAGATACATACAGCATATAGTAGTGGCACCAGGGCTTTTTTTCAGGGGGAACCTGGGGGAACTCAGTTCCACCACCTTTGGCTCAGACCCTTTGGTGCCTGCTCACCACAATCACTGATACAACACAGAAGTCTGTTTTTTGTGTTTACAAGTGACAGCTCTGCACTCTGTGTGCAACCCCCTGAACTATGCACTCTGTATGTAATGCAATCCTGGTATTTAATGCCCCTTTAAGACCCTTTTACTGTTTGTGAAATCTGAACGGGTCGTGGCTGCACCTATTTTATGAGAAAAGAGAGTGGCACCCATGCATTTTGAAACATGTTGGGTCATTTTCTTGGACCATTTCCATGAATACCACTATATATGTGTCAAATGTGTAATATGATGGACATGCTGATGAGAGATAAGTGATATTATTGTTTGATCAGCCAACTATTTTATGTATGCTTTTATCTTTGTAACAATAACATATTGGATTTTTTTTGTTACATTATATATGTTTTTTACTTGTTGATATTGGTGCCTAAAAAGGTTCAGATACATAATGTATGTTGTGCTCTATGTTGTTTTCATATATGCGTTTATTATAATAACTTGAATTTGTATAACTTTGTATACAAGTTAATAGAACTTTTTTTCTGTTTCTCTGTGCAGTTTATCAAAGAGGAAGAGCGATAGACTCTGGCGAGGTGGAAATAGGAAAACAGATTGTGGAGAGCATCCCACCTGCCTTGTTCTGGCGATTTCAGATTACAATACACCATCCCATGTATTTAAAATTTAACGTCTCATTTTCAAAAGATTCCCTTCTTGGCATATATGGAAGAAGGAATATCCCACCAACCCACACACAAGTATGTTTTGTATTTCTTTCTTTTTTTTGGTGACATAATTTTAGGAGTTACTGATAATGTGAACAATTTTAAGCCTAACTTCACTGCCACTGGACAGAGTTACTCTCTCTATATGTCTTGTTGAAAATGTATTATGGGGACAGGAAGGATATCTTTGGTTTTAAAATGCTACCAGAACAGGAGGTAGGGGTGAATATTCCAATATGGAAACCTGTTCTGGTGACAATTGATTACGAGGGAATTTCCCCTAACTTCTTGTTGTATCTCTTGGACAGGAAGAGAGGGGAAATTTCCCCATATGGGACACAAATAGCAAGAAACAACCTGATATGGGTTCTAATGACTGGTAATAAAAGGTTAATATGTATTAATTAATATTTGCTTGATAACAGACAGGTCTCAGATAGGTAGGTGCAGTGTAATTATTCAACATCTCGAAAAAGTATAATGATAAAATATATGTACTTATCTTGGATAAAATATATTTTAGAAATGATAAACTAGAAAAATACAGCATCATTTCAGTCCAGGAGACTTCTCAACTATCTAGCAGAAGTTTCTGGAAGACAACAATCTTCTTTTTCCAGACAGTCACGATGGCTCCCTCACTCATGATGAACAAAGTGATAGTAAACTTTTTTTTACGTTTTTAAGCACTTTCAGCAGATGATGTAATCACTTAATGAGATTGCAACTTCTTTATATTTGATCCTTGCCTATCTTTATGCCTGTTTTAGGGTGGCTGTTTCTTTTGTACCATCTCATGGAGTCACCCACAAATCATTTACCAGGGAACATTTATTTAATTGTGTAAAGCTTAAAAATTCTGAGGGTTTAAGACTACACTAAAGTGGAACTTCACCTAAAAAAGGGAAGTTCTACTTTTCCTCCTCCCTCCCCCAATAGTTTTGGATTTTTATTTTCTTGGGACAAGTACCTATTTGTGACAGGTATCTGCTCCACTTTTGCCTAGGCAATCTAAGTGAAAGTTCATCCCCCCACCCTCAACTTCTTGGAACATGTCACAGGTCCTGGGAGGCTGTGGGTCCTCTGAGAATGTTCAGTACTACTCACACATGTGCAGTAGAAAGTTGGTTGGGAAGCATCCGGAAGTTACAGCCGGATTCCTACATCCAAGATGGCAGTGCTGGGGACCCGAAGACCAGCAAATACCAGAAAGAGTGAGGACAGCGCTGGATACCTGGACTTGTAAGTGTCTGTTTATTAAAAGTCAGCAGCTACAGTATTTGTACAAGGGCAAGGAGGGCATCGGTCCATGAGTTTTTGTGTGTGGGCGTCTCTTGGCAGGTTTGCTGTTGTGTCATGTTCTTTTCATTTGGTTATGATAGATCTGATGGTGCTCCTAGGGATCATCAAAGATTTGAATATTTTTTATAATCTAACCCTGACTTGCACTACTCAACAACATTGTCCCTTACTTGTTTGGAGGGTTCCTTGGTCTGCATGGCAGTGTTTGGTTAGTGGTGCCAATCATTAGTATTTTATTTCTGAAAAATAGTTTTATGTATATATTTTTCTAATTTTACTTCACCAACTTAGACTATTGTGTTCTGATCCATCACATATAATTCAGATACTATACAACCTTTAGTTCAATGTTTTTTTTTATCTGAATTATATGTGATGAATCAGAACACAATAGTCTAAGTTGGTGAAGTAAAATTAGAAAAGTATATACATAAAACAATTTTTCAGAAATAAAATACTAATGATTGGCATGTGCGTATGTATTCACCCCCCTTGCCTTTTTAAATATGTTGTTACTATACAACCTTTAGTTCAATGTTTTTTTTAACAACATATGTAAAAAGGCAAGGGGGTGAATACTTTTGCAAGGCACTGTAGATAGTGTATAAATCCAACTTGTCAAAATTGCATTGACACACATGACTGCAGTATTACAGATTAATGGTGCAACCAGTGCAAGGGGAACATAATCATATGCAACCACAAAATATGTTTTATCATATTATAGTGTGTTTATTCACTCCTAAAACAAATTTTGATGCTAGCATTTATTGAACTTATGTGGAATTAATCTCTGCTTATGAAGGGACCATAATGTGTTTTTTTTAACAATTATAATATGTTCTGCTTGGCAGAGTATTACCCTTTGATCTTTTAGCCCATTTGGATTAATTTAATAAAACTGCATTTAGGTAGAAAATTATTATTAGCCATTGTGTTATTATATAATACAAACTTTCCTTTTGCTGTAATTTAACATTTTCAAAGCTTTTCAAAGTTCAAGTTTTCTCTATAATCGGCTTAATCATTCATGAATTGTCCTTGATCTTCACACAGTTTGATTTTGTAAAGTTGATGGATGGGAAGCACTTGATAAAGCAAGAACCAAAAAATGCAGAAAACCCACAGCATGCACCTCGGAGTCTAGTTCTGGCATCCTTACAAGAGACAGGGTTCATTGAATACATGGATCAAGGTACCTGGCATTTAGCATTTTACAATGATGGAAAGAAGATGGAGCAAGTTTTGATATTAACAACCGCAATAGGTGAGAATTGTTTTTTCACACCTCTGTACAAATTGAACATTATACTCTTTCAACATGTAGCAACTGCTATCACAGGTACGGTTCATTTCCAGACTTAAAAGAGAAGTATAGGTCTGTTTGTTTTTTTGCAGAATCATACTTACCTAGGTGGATGCAGCATCTGTCTGATCCTGCCTCGATCCCCCAACGTCCCCAAGCGACTGAACATCACGATGGCTCAGTTCTCACAGCTTCCCGAACAGAGAGCTGGTGATTGTCAATCAGTATCTCTCCGCTCTTCCCCCCCGCGCTCACTGGAGCGCTGCGCTGTGGAGGGGTGGGGAGCAGCCATCTCAGGCTCTCAGCAGCTCTATGAGAGCCTGAGACAAGCATTAGTCCAGGCACCTGGCGGATCCAGACTCCCATTGTCAGGATGACACAGTGCCTGGACTGATTTATTTGACGTCAGCTCTCTGCTCAAAACGGGTCACAGGAGTGCATAGGAGAAGTGGAGCCAAAATGAGCTTTGGCTGGACTTTTCCTATATCTCCCTTCTCAGTAATCTGTATTCAATATTTAGGTTAATTTACAAAAGGAGTAGAGCATTTTCTATTTGCAAAGTAAAAATGAAAAAAAAAACATAGGATTTTTTCTCACACATGATTGGATAATCAAAGTCTGTACAGTTTCACCTCATTCACTAAGCTAAGTAAAAACGAATTTTGCAAAGTAAAAAATAATTGGCTACGTTAACAGCCTATACTTCTTTAGTAAATCAAAATGCCTATACAGGTGCTCATTAAATTTACAGATCATTTTAACTAGGCTCATGGCAAGTTGAGCTGAGAAAGTTTTGCTCAAAAAAGGCAACCCAAATACACTGTATATGGTGAGTAGACCCAACTGTATATACAGGCAATTTACATTAACCACTTAACCTCCGGACCATATTGCTGGTCAAAGACCAGAACACTTTTTGCAATTCGGCACTGACAATTGCGCGGTCCTGCGACGTGGCTCCCGAACAAAATTGGCGTCCTTTTTTTCCCACAAATAGAGCTTTCTTTTGGTGGTATTTCATCACCTCTGCAGTTTTTATTTTTTGCGATTTAAACAAAAATAGAGCGACAATTTTTTTAAAAAAATAATATTTTTTGCTATAATAAATATCCCCCAAAAATATATAAAAAAACATTTTTTTTCCTCAGTTTAGGCCGATACGTATTCTTCTACATATTTTTTGTAAAAGAAATCGCAATAAACGTTTATTGATTGGTTTGCGCAAAAGTTATAGCGTTTACAAAATACGGGGTAGTTTTATGGCATTTTTATTAATATTTTTTTTTACTAGTAATGGCGGCGATCAGCAATTTTTTTCCGGTACTGCGACATTATGGCGGACACTTCGGACACTTTTGACACATTTTTGGGACCATTGGCATTTTTATAGCGATCAGTGCTATAAAAATGCATTGGATTACTATAAAAATACCACTGGCAGGGAAGGGGTTAACACTAGGGGGCAGGGAAGGGGTTACGTATGTTTCCTGGGTGTGTTCTAACTGTAGGGGGGGTGGCCTCACTAGGGGAAATGACTGATCGCTGTTCATACATTGTATGAACAGATGGTCAGGCATTTCTCCCCTGACAGGACTGGGAGCTGTGTGTTTACATACACAGTTCCTGGTCCTCGCTCTGTAACGAGCAATCATGGGTGCCCGGCGGCGATCACGCCCGCCGGACACGCGCACGGGAGTCAGTGATGAGCCGGGGGCGCGCGTGCGCGCCTCCGGCGGCGTGCACATGCCCCTAGTGGCCGCAAAGAGAGCTGACGTTATTGTACAGGCTCTCGCGCAGGGGAGCCGACCTGCCGCCGTAGAACTACGGCGGCTGGTCGGCAAGTAGTTAACAAACATTATGCATTAACCCAGAATAACAAATAATACAAGTCAATAGGACACAACATGTCTATTGAAATTTGTTTTGGGTGCATAGGGTAATGTACAACCCACAGGGTTCAAAAATATGCATAACATCAGCTCATCCTTGCCTGTCCTGCAGAAATTTGAACTACACCCAAGAGATCCTTATATAAGTGCCCTTTTGCTTGTTTAACAGGACGATCAGACAGAGAGTAAGTGTAACCTGCAGTTTACTAAACAAATGCAAAGTAAGAATCAGTATTGCAAAATGCGGTCAGATAAGAAAAATATAATATAGATTATAAAATATTGTACACACATGGACTCTTCACAGCAATGTCCCTGTAACTCAATCAGGGTAACACTTTGCTGCATAGCATAGTCTCTATAAGACTCTAGTCTAGTGAAATATCACTACTTCAGTGAAACAGTTCAGAATTCAGCCGTGTGTGTTTATGCTTGTGAACAGCATCTTCATCAGTAAAGTCTAGGGTAGCTCTGCTAATACAGGAGAACAAATAAAGGGACAAAGAGGTGGTACCCTACTGGATTTAGAATACCAATAGTTTGCATTGCATTTTTGTTTATTGTGTCTGATACACAGAAGCCATCATTTACATTTATTACAGCCAGATTCAGTAGGATACTCAGAGGTTGAAGTCGGGTACTCTTGGTTTATTTCCTATGTGTATCATGGGTCACACAAGATCTTTTAACTCCACTTTGCAGCAATAAGAACATTTGCATTTGACTTCTACACCAAGATGGTGTTGTAATCAACCCCTTACTGAGGAAATTTCATGCTGTGATATTTAATTAAAAAAATATTGTGTGAAAGCCCAAGATTTTTCTCACTCCAACCAACATTGCTAATATTATAGTATTCTGGGACAAACTAACTGCTTTGACTTTCTACTCAAGCAATTAAAAACACAATCATATGACCTAATAGGTTTCATGTTATAGGTATTAGAACATACCAGCAAGTCATACTTGATTCATGCTAAGAACTGGACCCAGTACCTGAGATTGTACGGCTGTCTTTAGTGAAGCCTAGCATCTAAATGACATGTATTATATTTGAGAAGCTTTCACAGCCAGTTTTCGCTTAAAGTGTATCTAGCAAAACCATTTTTAAGCTTCAGATAGAGTGGGAAATTATTAGAACGCCTGTCAGGTTTTACTGCCATTAAAGGCTCAGTTGGAGAGATTCCTTCACTTCCTGATGTTAAAAAGCTTGTCCTCAGAACAGGAAGAGAGAGGTAATCAGCAACACTGACAGCAGTAGAAAAGCTTCTTTTAAGTATGGGGATACTAGAGCCCTCGCCACCTTTGATTGCTGTCTGTTTTCCTGTTGCCGGTTTTCCCTCACTTCTTGGCCAATTAAAAGGCTGTCACCAAAACAGATAGTGAGGAGCAATCCCTCAATTAGCTATAAAACCTGACAGGGGTTCGAACCCAGTAATAATTGTTACCTATAACAAATTGAGGTAAATTGAACAAATGTTATACATCCTAAAGAAAAGCCATATTAGGAGATAGATGGAGGTTGCCATTACTGATTTTCTGAAAGTGGTAGTTGCTTGGTTGGCTTTGGCTTCTTTACTTTTCTGAAACACCACAGTACAGGAAGGTCAGAGTCATGTCACAATTCCTGATTTGAATTTTGACACCATGTCAGTGCCTCGGAAAGTACTGAATCCACTGACGTGAAAGCCGGGACAGTAGCATTCTCAAATGGAGAGGACAAAAATCACAACTTCCATAGTCTTGCAGCATAGGTTTCCTTTAACCAGCCTGGACCATTTTATTGCTAAAGGACCAGGCCCCTTTTTTCGATTCGGTACTGTGTCGCTTTAACTGACAATTGCGTGGTTGTGAGACGTGGCTCCCAAACAAAATTGACGTCCCTTTTTTCCCACAAGTTTTCTTTTGGAGGTATTTGATCACCTGTGCGGTTTTTATTTTTTGCGCTATAAACAAAAATAGAGCGACAATTTTGAAAAAAAAACAATATTTTTTACTTTTTCTATAATAAATCAGGCCAAAATATAGTTAGAAGATTAAAGGGCCAATGGACCTGCAATATATTACAAACATAGATAAATATATCCATATCCATGTCCATGTCTAAAAACATTGACCAAATAATTAACATGTCCACAATATAAGCTCTAAAATAACCCTCTTGTTCATTGACACGCCAAGAAGGTACACTTACTAGAAGATGTAGTATACTCTAGATATCCTCAGGATCTCAAATTGGATGTGGCCATCCATGTATATGCCCAGATAAATGCAGGGGATCATACTGTATAATATGTCCTAATACAAACACATAGCAAAAGGTATCATTAATACAGCCAGAAGTAAGAAGTAAGTAATAGTGGAACTCTCTGCTGTCATAATACACTTATCAGCAGCTGCAGCCCACTGGCTGATTGACAGAAGTTTTCCAGCTTGTTTTCCAGATCTGGGTACCTTCAGCAATAAACCCCTATTATTGTGTTGTTCCTGTTTAAACAAAACACAATGTGAGATCCCAAGTACAGAGGAAATAGTCCCCCTGCATTGGCCCGTTCCAGGTCAACTCACTCCTCAGAGTCTTGAATAGCTCCAACAGGTATGGCCCCTTCCCTTCCTTATCCAGGAAGCAACCATGTAGTTTTTTATGGGCCGAGTTACTAATATCATTGCTAACTTTAACACAGAGGCTGCCACCTAGCTTCCGTGCCCTCACCTTCTGACCTGCCTGTAGATATTTTAGTTCTTTCCTTTGCAAGTTCTCTCTGAATTCAGATATCCCAAATCCTAAATGGATGACGTTCTTTCATCTGAATATCTGAATTATTTTCCAAGCCTATTTTCCAAGCAATCAGCTTTTGATGATAAGGTATGCCTCATATTTAAAATGAAACAACCAGTAGGCTGTACCCACTTAGGATCTAGTGATATTTTTCCATAATACAACACTGATTGTACCTGTTGAAGAAATACAAGTGTTTAAAAGAGAAGTAAAATAATTGCATTTTTTTTTAAATTATACTTACCTAGGTGGATGTAGCATCGGTCCGATGCTGCATCTGTCCTCCGCTGGCTCTAACACTGAGAAATGAGCAATCAAACACAGCTGACTGTCAGTCACCAGCTCTCAGCTCTGCCCCATGGGCTGTGGAGGGGGCAGAATAGGCCGGCTCAGGCTCTCAGCAGCTCGTTGAGAGGCTTAGTTGGGTGCCGGTAGGGGCATGTGGGTGGATCCCGACCATATGGTTGCGTTCTTTCCTGAGCCTTGACCGACTCTGTGACGTCAACTAACAGTGGGCTTTAGCCCATTGTCTGCTGAAGGCGGGTCACAGGAGTACACTCTTGTGATCCACATGAGAAGTACAGCCAAATACACTTTTTATTTGGGACTCCGGCGGCGATCGGAGTAAAAAAAAAATTATTAATAAAAATGCAATAAAACTATCCCCTATTTTGTAAACGCTATAAGTTTTGCGCAAACCAATCGATAAACGCTTATTGCGATTTTTTTTACCAAAAATAGGTACAAGAATACGTATCGGCCTAAACTGAGGAAAAAAGTTTTTTATATATTTTTGGGGGATATTTATTATAGCAAAAAGTAAAAAATATTGCATTTTTTTTTCAAAATTGTCACTCTATTTTTGTTTATAGCGCAAAAAATAAAAACCGCAGAGGTGATCAAATACCAACAAAAGAAAGCTCTATTTGTGGGTAAAAAAATGATGCCAATTTTGTTTGGGAGCCACGTTGCACGACCGCGCAATTGTCAGTTAAAATGACACAGTGCCGAATCACAAAAAGGGGCCTGGTCCTTTACCTGCGTATTGGTCCGGGTCTTAAGTGGTTAAAAATATCAGAACACCTGTCTACAACATCCTATGATTGGTTGTTTGAAAAATAGGCCTGTTTGGGTCTTCAATTGAACTTTTGCTTCTGTCTCCACTGCAAACAGGTCTTTAGTTGGCCTAATTATGCTTAAGGAAATTGAAGATATTATAAAGCCATTACAATGTTCAAGGCATCTGGCCAAGATGGGTACACATCTGAATTTTAAAATAATGTAAAAGAGGTTGCTTTTTGTTTGACCTCAGTGCATAATTCCTTTTAATTTCTAATAAGAAACTTGTGTCAGATAAAATTTGCCAAGTTCCTAAACCTGAAAAAGATCTTGCACTCTATCATCTCACTATCCAATCTCATTATTAAATTGTAATGATGAAATAATTACGTCTATGCTGGCAGGTCAAAAGAAGAAGTGACTGGAGGTCTTGAACACTAAGATCAAACAGGTTTTATTCCAGGTTATTGAAAAACATTAGAGAACTGGTGGCAGCAATGCTACATTTAATAAGCTCCTACATTTCAGTTGCTGAAAAGTTGGTTTTTAATAACATTTGCGAAATAGACAACTTGATCTATATTTTTTCAAATAACATACACAGAACTAATTTATAGCATTTTCTTCCATCATAATTAATGGGCGGCAATCAGAAATCATGTATGTATTTACAATCATGTATGTATTTATGTATCTCTGCACTGATTTTTATCTGGTAATGGGTTCACTTTCTATCTTGCTTAGAAAGTCTTTGGGTAAATAAAGAGTTATTTGTATGATGTTGATTTACCAAAGTGCATGTCTGCCCAGATACTTGCACACCATCAACCTACTGGGGTCAGTTTGGCATATAAGACCAGCTTTGTAAAGTCTGACATTAAAGAAGTCCAGCCTGATCTCATTCGGCTGTGCTTCTGCTATGGGTCACAGAAGTGCAATTTGTTTTTCACTTCTGTGACCTGCAAAGAGTGGTCTGAAGTCTGCTCTGTGCAGACATCACCAATATCAGTCCAGGCACTGCAGCATCACGACTCTGCAAGTCTGGATCTGCCAGGTGCCTGGACTAATGGCTGTCTCAGCCTCTCAGTGAGCTCTTGAGATGGTCGATCCCTGGCCCTCCACAGCTAAGCGATCTAGTGAGCATGGAGGAGCAAAGCAGGAGAGTTGATGATTGTCAGGCAGCAGCTCTCCACTCAGGGAGGTGAGAGAACCGAGCCATCGGCGGTGTTTGGTGGCTCAGTTCTCAGTGAAGATGCATCAGGGGGACATGAGTGTTTGTATGATTATGGGATAAAAAAAATCCCATACTTCTCTTTTAAGTTTGACATTATCATATACTGTGATTTTAGATGTATTGGCATATGTTTTTAAACTCGTTAAAGACAATCTATGATTTAATTGTTGTCCTAGTTTTGACCTATGTGCTAAAGATTTTCACCACTTAATCAGTTGTTGTTTCTTTTTGCCTTGAAATCTTATATTCTGTGGAGGTCAATGTATTTATTGCAATCCTTCTCATTTTATCATATCACCTATCAAGACTGACTGAGTAAATGTTGTTTTTACTGCAATGGGGGAAAATGCTTACACTTTAAAAGATGCTTCTTGTTTTTCATTTGAGAAGGCTTGTTTAGGGCTCTCAACGTGTACTGATATACTCTTCATTGATTCACGCTGTACATAACTGGTTGGCCAAATTTATTTATTTTTGTAGATTTGCAGCTCTCAACTTTGTGGGGGATACTCTATGATCTCTTTATAAAAGGGGGCTCTTAACGCTTAAGCCTCGTACACACGATCGAGAAACTCGATAGGCGAAACACGTTTTGCTCGTCGAGTTCCTTGTTAGGCTGTCGAGGATCTCGGCGAGCCACATTTCCCCATTCCCGTCGAGGAAAAAGAAGACATGCTCTCTTTTTGACTCGACGAGATCCTCGACAGTTTCCTCATCGAAAAGTGTACACACGAACGATTTCCTCGGCAAAAAAAAAAAAAAACAGCAAGTTTCTTGCTGGTTTTTGCCGAGAAAATCCGTCGTGTGTACGAGGCCTTATGTTTATCTGACAACCAGTAATACAATTAATGTGGCTATTGCAGGTAATCTTCCATCCCTGCTGACGAAATGCAAGATAACATGTAGCATAACACGTTAATGCAATGCTTCAGAATAGATAAATGTGTAAGAGTCCTTGGAACTTACATGCAAATGTTTACTAAGAAGATTGTAAAGGCTGTTACCTACAATTGTCTAAAAATACTAACTTGCTCACTGTCCTGCTGATCCAGTGTCTTCAAGACTTTCTGAGCCCCCAAAATAAAAATGCAGATCAGGAATTTTCACTGCAGCTACTGCATGCATGTTTGGGGTCCAGCAGCTAAGACATTCAAAGCAGTCAAGTAATTAGCATTGACAAAAATAAGTCAATGATCATAGCCAATATATACAGTATTATTTTACAAGCCTACTTTCATTTTAAGAATGTTCTAGCTTGAATTTTATCAAAGGTCACGTGCAACTATTGTGTCTTTCTTTCCTACACTCCAGGTTTCATAAAAGCTATATGTTCCTCATTCATTTTGTTAACTATGCAAACAATCCAGGAGTTCTTCCTTCTGAGTGATCGCTTTGTGCATGGCATCAATAATTATGATATCCAGAGGATGATTTAGACAATTGCTTTACTTATGGATCATTTCAGATAAATGTGCAACCATATACATGAAGAATTACTCATATCTGCCAGTATATGTATTGATGTGTCTTTACTCTGTATTCCATATTCATCAAAACCAGTGCTGTTTTTCAGGATTGTAAACCTGACCGAATCCAGTAAACAATTGCAATTATTGAGCCTGTGATATATTGACAACATTAAACTTTTCAAGACTTCTACATAAAAGTGATCTTTTTCAACTTGTTTCAAGCTTGAAACAGATGACGGCAAATGCATATTTATCCTATGTACAGAGCATTATCCAGTAATTCATTTGCTCGCTCTTACATACTTTACCCTGAATTGCATTTCTGTAATGCTACTGATTCTATGACAATTTTATTCATCTGAGAAAAAAATGTATGTACTCAAATACTTATTTGAGTTCTTGGTATATCAGAATAAAAGCCAGTATGATTATTTTTACTGCAAAGAGAAATTTGCAGCAATTTCCTCAGCAATTGAGTTGCTCATAATGTATTACATTTACAGCTGAATCCAAACTTTACCTCAGTGTAGTTTATTCTATTTTATTCACTCACAGAAATGATGGATGATTGCTCAACTAACTGTAATGGAAATGGAGAATGCATATCTGGGCACTGTCACTGCTTCCCAGGATTTTTAGGACCAGACTGCTCTAGAGGTATAGATCACTAATCCTTATATTACTTACATTTTCTCTCTGTTTGATACACTGTAAACTTGGATTGGAAGATGATAAGCATACACTCATACATATTTATGTATATTTGTTAAGCATTATACAATACAACAGGCAATTTTACTAAAAGAGTACAGAATGTTCCCTAAGAGTGCTCCATTTGTAAAGCAGTGACATGACCTTATCACAGTCATATCACATTACTTTAAAAAAGAGAAAAGCATATGTTTGTAAAGCACAGCAAACTGTATTACTAATGTGCATTATGAACTGTTTGCTTTGGCAATCTTTAGCAACCAGAGTGACATTCAAATGATTAGGAAACAAAGCCAGGAGGAGACAAGCTCAGTTAAATGACCGTCACATGGTTATTTTTCCTGCAATCTCAAAATATTCTCTACAGCGTTAAGCTGAGAGCATGCTGTGGAACTTGGCAGGCTCCACGCCACATTCTGTAGGTTATGAATGGTATTTAAAATGTATACCTTCATATGGAGTAAACACGCCTCAAGAATGGAGAACTGCCTTGAAATGTGCTACCTTAACAGCTGCCACCCCAGTGACCGGTAAGTGGGAAGATTGGCCATACACCTCATGGCTGCAGGACACTGCTCTACAAACTGCCAGTGAGCAGGTCTTTTAAGGCCATTCTGAGGATCCAACACATGGCACAGACTAACCCCAGCTGCTGTTAGCAGCAGAAGGAGTCATCTGAACGTCATTAATCATTTTACTGTGAGTGTCATTTTTTTTTTAATCCATGACATATTAAAATGATTACGCTATCCTTGCACTTACAATTTGTGCTTGCTTTTTGGAACCGTTTTACCCTAATTATCCAATGGTGTGAAAGGACAGATCCTGTTTTATTAATTCCCCTGTATATCAGTATTTAACTGCTTCCCATCTGACCTATCGTAAAATGATGTCCTCCTAGGATTGGGCTGCACTCCAGCGCGATTTTCACTAGTGGACAAAGCAGATGACAGATCAGTTTTCCCGGCCCACTGCCAATACCATGTGATCGCTGCGACCAACCAATACACAATGATTGGCTTTGATTTATACCACACATTGTGTACTATTGTGTTGATCTCTGTGACTGGTTAAAGTGATCACATGTTACATACAGGGCCAATCACAACCCATCTGCACCATGTGATTAGCTGTGGCCAATCATAGCTAATCACAATAGTAAACACTAAAATACAGACAAACCTTGGTTTGCGAGCATAATTTGTTCCAGAAACATGCTTGTAATTCAAAGCACTTGTATATCAAAGCATTTTTTACAGGGTATAAAAGAGAAGAGAGGCACCTCTAAGTGTAGCAATATGTTGCTAAATGTTGTACCTTCATTAAGGCCCCTTTCACACTGGGGTGGGAGGCGCGGTGGCGGAATAGCGGCACTAAAAATAGCGAAAGCTAAAAATGTGAAAGCCCTCGGGCTTTCACATTGAGAAGGCTGGGCAAGAGTTTTTCAGACGGTATTTAGGCGCTGTTTTTAGCGCTGTACCACCTGAAAAACTCCTCAGTGTGAAAGGGGCCTAAATGTAACCATATTGGTACACTTGGAGGCTCCTCTCTTCTTTTTGTATACTCAGTTGGGACATGACTCTACTCTTATATCAAGACATTGCTTGAATATCAAGGCAAAATGTATTAAAACATTTTGCTTGTCTTGCAAAACGCTCTCAAACCAAGTTACTCTCAAACCAAGGTTTTACTGTAATAGTATTCAGAAAAAATGGTTGCTTAGAAATGTAAAATTCACTGTTTTAAGCAATCAGTGTGTAAGAATAAAAAAAAATCTGGTCACCTCCACAGAGTAATGCAGTGTTACTATGGTAACACTGTATTGCTCTGGTAACTGTATCAAGAAAAAATAAAATTGTACTGGCAATTACCATTCAAAGTGTGACAGCACTGAAATCTGAAAATTGGCCTGGACAGGAAGCGGTGTAAAAGTGTCCGATATTGAAGTAGTTAAAGCAAGCACAGCTTCACTTTATTTGCTAAGCTAAGTGGACATCCACCTTGCTAAGTGAACACGCAGGGCAAATTGTGTGTTTAAGGGAGCCTTTAATCATATCAAATGTATTTTAGCTACATGTTAAGATTATCTTAAAGTGAACCATTTCATTATTTGTTAGCTTGAGCTACGCCTTAACTTTTTAGTAAAGTCCATTAAAATTTTCTAGTGCATCAAACACTACCTCCTCCAAAGGTCAACAATGCTTCTGTCCACGGGTCACTTGATTACTCCCCCATACAGTGGTGTCACCCTAGGGCAGGAAGTGTGGTACTGGTAGGACGGCAAAGTGGAAAAAATGTAGGGATTGATAAGCTACAATATATGACATGTTTGTTTTTGGTTTAGATACACTTTAAATGTTACATACGCTGTAATCTTAGTATTATGCAACAACAATAACAAAAATAT
Source organism: Rana temporaria (assembly GCF_905171775.1). Classification (NCBI taxonomy): domain Eukaryota; kingdom Metazoa; phylum Chordata; class Amphibia; order Anura; family Ranidae; genus Rana; species Rana temporaria. The sequence goes on from NC_053497.1 coordinate 94,594,584, forward strand.
TTAGAGTATCATTTGCCCTTTGTTTTAAAACACAACTAAAATAAGCATGTGATGACGTTTAGGGATCAAGGGCCAGATCCACAAATATCCAGTGTAACTTAAATCTTCCGATTCAAGTTACACCGCCGCAAAATTTCTACCTAAGTGCCCGATCCACAAAGCACTTACCTTGAAATTTGCGGCGGTGTAACTTAAATGTGTCCGGCGCAAGGCGTGCCGAATCTAATGGGGCGAGTCCCATTTAAATTAGGCGCGCTCCCACGCCGGACGTACTGCGCATGCTCCGTCGGGTAACTTACCCGACGTGCATTGCGCTAACAGACGTCGCTCCGACGTCATTTGCTTAGACGTTAACGTAAATGGCATCCAGCGCCATTCACGGACGTCTTACGCAAACGACGTAGAGTTTAAAATTTCGACGCGGGAACGACGGCCATACTTAATGGGGCTTAGTCAAATAGGACTTAGCCCTATTTTTACACGGCGTAACTCGACGTAAACGACGTAGATTCAGCGCGACGGGCCCGTCGGAACGTTCGTGGATCGCCGTAAGTGTTCATTTGCATATTCTAGGCTGGCCGCAATGGCCTCGCCACCTAGCGGCCGGCCTAGAATTGCATCCTTAAGATCCGACAGTGTAATTCAATCACACATGTCGGATCTTCTGCCTATCTATGGTAAACTGATTCTGTGGATCAGTTCCTTAGATAGAAACAGGGATACGACGGCGTATCAGTAGATACGCCGGCGTATCCCTTTTGAGGATAACCCCCTAATTCATTATACGCTGTAGGCCCTAGGGTGTCCCATATTTCACTTTTAAGATTCTGAAAGTCTCACAAAGGGACTCAGGAGATGGACATTTACAAAGAACACTGTAGTTTAGATTTTAAAATGTGCTTTACTATTGACTTCCTCTGATCACTTAGCATTTTCCATGAGCTCTTTCTCCCTGTAAGGATAATAACTCTGTGGTCTACCACAATTCATTTGGCACTGTATTTAAGAGGAATGAAGTAATTTTCACTGTAGATAGTGACAGCACAGGTTAATTCAGCTCATCCAGGCATCAATAGGTGATGATTTATTTGCTAATATAAATAAGCCATTAAACTGAGACTAGATGTCTGTGGTGAAAATGAAAATATTTTTTCACCATTACTGTGTATATAACTAACATAACAGAGGTTAAAAGAGAACATCCAGTGTAGTAAGAAGAAAATCAGTTAGGTTAATTGCTCTTAAAATGTGCACAGAATTTACAGCTTGCTAATTACTTTAATTGTGAAGTGTTATCTTAGGTAGCTGGCAGCTAGCAGCTGCCAAAACCTTGTGTTGTATTTACAGCGTGTGATCCCAATATCTAGATAGCCCAAATTACAAGTCCAGGTAATAAAATTAGGCGTGCACTTTTGCTGATCTTGTTTTATAATATCTGACAAAGTTGTGTCCATTCCAAAAGATTATGTTTTTTTCCAATGGGATTAAAACCCCAAGGTTGCTTTAAAGTGTACTCGTGTTCCAATAAAATATTTAAATAAATAATGCTTTAAAGCAGACACCAAAAGATGTCTGCCATTAGCTTCAATAACTAGGGAATTTTCTTCTGTGCCCTCTCCATAATAAATTTTCGACATTACTGGGGTCTGAGTTCCAGTGTCTGGAAAAAGACAGCTTCATTGACCTGTAAAGATACTTTTACTGTGCAGAGTTTATTAGGAACGTGGCTTCAGTCTAGGTTCATATCTATGCGGCTGCGCTTGATGCATTTTTCAGGCACGTTTTGCAGTGCATTTTGTGTTTTCTAACCCTATTTTTTTATGAGTTTTTACATGCAATTTTCATGCCTTTTGTGTTTTATTTTCTCTTTAAACACACTTTAAACACACTGTATATAGCTGGTTGCTAAGCAGGGGGCTGGCGCATCCTTAACAACCAATGAGACATCACCTGTCAGTGGGGTTCCCCGTTGACAGCTGAATTTAAAAAAAAGAAATTGCTGGCAAAAACAATCAGGGTTAGTATGGATTTGGAGGGGACACCCCACACCAAAATGTTTTAAAAAAATGGTGTGGGATCCCCCCACAAAATCTATAGCAAACCCTTATCTGAGCATGCAGAATGGCAGGTCAGGAAAGGGAAGGAAAAAGCAATTATTATTTTAATAAAAGACTTGTCAAAAAACAGTTTTGCTGGCAATTATTTATTTTTACATTCAGGTGTCAGCGGTGAACTCATCGGTTGTTATGGACACGGCGACCGGCTTCTCGACCCCTGCTTAGCAACCAGCTATATACAGTGTTAAATTAAAACCCACAAAACACATCAAAAATCCCATCACAAACACAACACTTGTGTTTCTGGTGTTGTTCTATTGAAGTCTATTACCCGAAAATCGTGGGAAAAAAGTCACTGACCCTTTCCAAAAACGCACCGGCCACAAAACACATGGATGTTAAATGTACTGTAATGCGTTTCTGCAAACTGCAAAATGCACTAAACAACACATAGGTGTGAACCTAGGATTAGTCTACTTAATTGCCATCCTCCATTCTAATAAACTTTTGAGTTCCTCGTGGCTAATAAAAACAGTCCAAATGGATACAGGGGAGGCAGTTGATAGAGCTTTTTTCCTTGTGGAAATGGTTACTAGGTAAACCTGGAGAAAGTGAACCTCCCTAGCAGAGCCAAAGACGGCAATAAAAATCTGAGAGACATGGTAACCCTTCCCTACTTGCTTTAGATACACTTTAAATACATGCTTTGTTAATTAAATATGTAAAGCAATTGTGCTTATAAAATGCCCAGTGTGAGAAATTTATGTAAGGCTTTGAAATTAAAAGACTAACTCCACTTTCTTGGGGAAAAAATTGCATATTAGTAAAATATATATAGCATATACAATTGCGATTTAAGCCATATTGTAATTGAATGGTATTAAAAAATAACCTTTTCAATCTGCAGCTCTGCAATTTTCTGTACAATGCAATGCAATATGGCTACCTGGAGGTGTTCTGTAAACACAATGTGTACCAAACGCCTCCCAAAAACAATTTCCTGCTAGCCTGATTGGCTCACTGATTTTCCCAGAAGTCTGCACTAAGATAGAGTCAGATTTCAGGCATCCCCTGCAACAAAAATGTCAATAGACATCCCATGTAATGGGATGAAAATACATGGGCACATACAAGCACACAGGAATTTCTTCAGAGTAGCAAAAGGTAGAAATCTGCAGAAAAGTTTGTTAGAATCCTTGCAATTTTTCATATGGCTCTTATGAGCATCCTGCTATAAATGCCTTACTAAAGCAATCGTAATACTAAGTTACACTACTTTGGTACATTATTCTTCTATGCTTTGAGACTAAACATAGTAATATCTCCAAAATCAGATATTATTTTAGTACCCAAAACTTCTGAAACGTTAAAAGGAAAATAAATTGGTGCTTGTACCATCAGATTGCTTGTTATAGCTTCTTCTTTATAATGTTATTCTATTTTCTGTTTGATCATATTACTTTGTAATTTCTTGGAAAATAATAAAAATGACAATATACAGAAAAAAAGTTACCACAATACTTCATATTCCCAAAAAAACTAAAATCCTTGCAACGTACAGAGGGGAATGTTTTTTTTTTTTTTTTCTCAACAAAAGTGGATTTACTCTTTTATTGCAGCTGTTTTCATTATGGTACCAATTAGGACAGCTACAGTGCCTTGAAAAAGTAATCATACCCCTTGAAATTTACCACCTTTTGTCATGTTACACACAAAAACATAACTGTATTTTATTGGGATTTTATGTGATAGACCAACACAAAGTGGCACATAATTGTGAAGTAGAAGGAAAATGATAAATGATTTTCAATTCTTTTTACAAGTAAATATGTGAAAAGTATGGCGTGCATTTGTATTCAGCCCCCTTTACTCTGACACCCCTAACTAACATTTTGTGGAACCAATTGCCTTCAAAAGTCACCTAATTAGTAAATAGCGTTCATCTGTGTATAATTTAATCTCAGTATAAATACAGCTGTTCTGTGAACCCCTTCCAAGGTTTCTTAGAGAACCTTAGTGAACAAACAGCATCATGAAGGCCAAGGAACACACCAGACAGGTCAGGGATAAAGTTATGGAGAAGTTTAAAGCAGGGTTAGGTTTTTAAAAAATATCCCAAGCTTTGAACATCTCACTGAGCCCTGTTCAATCCACCATCCAAAAATGGAGAGTGTTGCACAACTGCAAACCTACCAAGACATGGCCGTCCACCTTAACTGATAGGCTGGGCAAGGAGAGCATTAATCATAGAAGCAGCCAAGAGGCCCATAGTAACTCTGGAGAAGCTGTAGAGATCCACAGCTAAAGTGGGAGAATCTGTCCACAGGACAACTATAATTTGTGCACTCCACAGATCTTGCCTTTATTGAAGAGAGGCAAGAAAAAAGCTATTGTTGAAAGAAAGCAACTGGAAGTCCAGTTTGCAGGTTGTGAGAAGCCATGTGGGGGACACAGCAAACACGTGGAAGAAAGTGCTCTGGTCAGATGAGACCAAAATTTAACTTTTTGGCCTAAATGCTGAATACAAATGCACGCCACACTTTTCAGATATATGTAATAAAGTTTGAAAAACATTTATCATTTTGCTTCCACTTCACAAATATGTGCCACTTTGTGTTGGTCTATCACATAAAATCCCAATAAAATGCATTTACGTTTTTGGTTGTAACACGACAAAATTTGGAAAATTTCAAGGGGTATGAATACTTTTTTAAGCATCTCCATCTTAAGTCTTAAGTATCTCCATGTTAAGACCGAGGTGCCAGTTCCAAAAAAAACCCATAACTTTACAGGTCCAGAAATTCTGAATGTTGCAAAGAAATGGTGATTTTGTAGAGAGTATGGCAGAGAATCTTCTTCTTAATGTGTAGTTACTGTTGTCTGTCAGCTAGGACAGTCAAACAGATGTTGCCAGGAAATGTGGCATTCCATCCACCATGATGTAATTGTCTGCCTTAGCTTTTAATAGAATATCTGGCTGCAATCAAAAACCCCTTAAATGAAAAGATATCAGAGAAAATCCATACAATTGCTTTTTCAGCCTTGTGTTTCTTTATTGATCTTTGCAGATTCGTGCCCTGTTTTATGCAGTGGCAATGGTGAATATGAAAAAGGTCACTGCATGTGCAGGACTGGGTGGAAAGGAGCGGAGTGTGATGTCCCAGAGGAACAGTGTATTGACCCCACCTGTTCTGGTGGCCATGGCGCATGCATCATGGGGGTCTGTATTTGTGCCCCAGGATACAAAGGAGAAATATGTGAAGAAGGTTTGTTCTGGAATTGTATTTATATTTTCTTCTATATGTACAGGTAGTACAAATGCAGCATTAAAGGGGTTGTAAAGACAAAAATATTTTCCTCTTAAATTAAAGTCTGACAGTAGCTGATAAATCAAAAAGAAATGTTTTGCATTATAACTAGTTTGATACCTGTTGAAATCGATCTGTTTTATTCACCTCCAGCACTCCTGAATCATTATTCTCACTGACTTCCTGGTTTGCGGTGCGCATTCATTCTTGCTACATTACGGCCTAATGGGAACTACAGTTCCCATTAGGCTTAGCCTCCATGCCTGTGAGGGATAAGAGAGCATCTTCACGCAGGGCTGTAGTCATAGGGAGGGGGTGAGCACATTCTGCTTTCCACCATGGAAAACGGCTCAGATGCTGGTGGAAAGCAAGAAGAGGAGAGACAGGAAATTTAATTTTCAAACCTAAATTACTGTATTTTGGAGGTCAAAAGGAAAAACGAGGTAAGTGATATTTAAATGCTCTTGCTTACAGCAATCAATTGATCTAATAAAAAACGAACCTTTAGGCCTCGTACACACGGCCGAGGAACTCGACGTGCCAAACACATCGAGTTCCTCGGCCAGTTCAGTCCTGGAGCCGCCGAGGACCTCGGCGGGCCGAGTTCTCCCATAGAACAACGAGGAAATAGAGAACATGTTCTCTATTTCCTCGCCGAGGTCCTCGTCGGCTTCCTCGGCCGAAAGTGTACACACGGCCGGGTTTCTCGGCAGAATTCAGCCAGAAACTCGGTCGGAAGCTGAATTCTGCCGAGGAAACTGGTCGTGTGTACGGGGCCTCAGTGTTCCTTTAAATCTGGACACTCCACTTCTCCTAAAGATGCATGCACAATCTATTGTTCTCCCAAAATGATATCCCTCCAAAGAGACCTGCAGCTTTTTGTTACCAGTGCATAAAAATGTGTGTAAAGTGCATAAAATAACCACACTCCACTGGACTCCTGATTGCTTTCAATTTAAAAAGCTTTATTGTTTATGGATGATATCACTTCCCTGTCTGACTACAAACTTGAATTTAAAGAAAAATAGATGCAGTGGTGTTCGGCTATGTTTTATACTCTACAATCTTGTGTTTTCTGAGAAAGCTAAAATAAAATTCCTGCTTACTGTGATTACTCCTAAACATTAGTCAGGACATTACTGGCAGGCTCAATTCACCAAGTTAAGCCCCATACACACTATCAGTTTTCCTGATGGTTTTCTCTTCAGGTTTACCAAAACATCTAATATGAGGTCAAACCTCAAGCGTTTCAATTTGTATTAAATTAGGCAGGTCCTTGTACTACATGGTTTTGGTAAACCTGAAGAGAAAAACAGCAGGAAAACTGATAGTGTGTATGGGGCTTTAGAGTGATCATAGCAAGGAGATCCAATGAGATCAAAATAAAAAAAATCACATAAATTACAGCAAGAGATGTGAGCCTGAAAGGGATACATTTGATCTGCATAGTAGGATCCATTGTATATAATTATCTAAATAATATTTATATATACTGTGTATATATATATATATATATATATATATATATATATATATATATATATATATATATATACACACAGTATCTCACAAAAGTGAGTACACCCCTCACATTTTGGTCAATGTTTTATTACATCTTTTCATGTTACAACACTGAAGAAATTACACTTTGCTACAATGTAAAGTAGTGAGTGTACAGCTTGTATAACAGTGTAAATTTGCTGTCCCCTCAAAATAACTCAACACAGTTATTAATGTCTAAACCGCTGGAAACAAAAGTGATTATATACTCCTAAATTCAAATGTCCAAATTGGGTCCAAAGTGTCAATATTTTGCATGGTCACCATTATTTTCCAGCACTGATTTAACCCTCTTGGACATGGAGATCACCAGAGCTTCACAGGTTTCCACTGGAATCCTAACACTCCTCCATGATGACAATACAGAGCTAGTGGATGTTAGAGACCTTGCGCTCCTCCACCTTCCATTTGAGGATGCCCCACAGATGCTCAATAGAGTTTAGGTCTGAAGACATGCTTAGCCAGTCCAACACCTTTACCCTCAGCTTCTTTAGCAAGGCAGTGGCCGTCTTGGAAGTGTGTTTGGATCGTTATCATGTTGGAATACTGCCCTGTGGCCCAGTCTCCGAAGGGAGGGGATCATGCTCTGCTTTATTATGTCATAGTATATGTTGGCATTCATGGTTCCCTCAATAAACTTTAGCTCCC